>NW_028297182.1:9243820-9543820 GCF_055798465.1 Pogonomyrmex barbatus | reverse complement strand
GACGATCCGTTATCGCTCCGTCTTTACATTCCATGCCAGAAATCCTTATCTGCCGCGGCGAGAAATCAGACGTTTTTCTTTTTCCTTCATCATTCCTGGCTTTATACGGACGGAGAGTGAAGTGTGCTTATACATTTCACACGTTCAACTGCCCGTTCAATCGCCGATAACGTCTACATGTATATATCATTCTCTTCTTGTTTTTATTATATAGATTATGCTGTAAAAGTTGCATTTGCAAACAGATCGAAATTAAAAATAGCAATGAGAAATGATAACAACTTAAGGATGATAACTTACTTAAGCGCTATTTGTCATTATTGCTTAATGCGTAAAATTTCGTTATATTTTAATTATAACTTTATACAACTTTAATCATAACGCTTTTTTTTAATTCATCGTCTTTTTATTCTTTTTTTTTTTTTTTTTTTTTTCTTTTTTTCTTTCTTTCTTTCTTTCTTTCTGAAAACGCATCTCTCATGTGGGACTTGCAAGCTCGTGACGTCCACATACGTCGTCGATGTTGAGATCTCTCTCTTTCTCTCTCGCGATGGCACACTCGTCAATGGCGTACGAATGATGAAGGAGGTGGAGGAGGAGAAGAAGGAAACAGATGATGAAACGTCGTTCGAAATCGACGATCTCCCGCGTCCGTCTCGACGGCCGTTCAAAGGATGAGCGTTATCGAACTGATAACTCGCGTCGCGAGCGCGCGTGCGCGCGCGCGCGCCTCTTGTCGCAGCTTCCGAGCGAATCTTTCTTCTCCACTCTCACTCGACGAGAGGAGGAAAAAAAGAGGAGGAAGTAAAACCGTCGCCTTTTGCGTGCAAATAAATATGGTGATTACATCGTGTTAAGATAATTATCAACTAGTAAAGTTTTTGGAATTAAAATTTTATTATTTAAAAACACGTTGGTTAAGTTTTTGAATTATTTGAAACAATCTTCGAAAAGTTTCATATGAAAACGACTTAAATGAGAAATGGTTTCTTTTCTATGTTCGCTTTGCTGTTTCTACGTGTTATTCAATAAATTTCTATACTTTACTAATATCTATTATTAATAACCTTTTACCTTTTAGGAATTAGGATATTACTTGTTCAAACACGTAGAAATAAGAGATACAGAAGTGCAAGCGTGTATATAATCTGTTGAGATATTTTGACGATTTTGTTAAAAATTCTCATCCAATGAAAATAGATTCAGCGTATGATATTCTCAGCGTAATTTCGAGGTCACTCGCAACTCTTGGTCATCGTACAACCTCGCGAGCGTCCGAGGTGAATATTCACAAGTGATTGGTCGAGTTTTATTATTTCACCGATCGGATATAATGGCACATCTAGCTGTTATACATCGCCTTGATCGAGCGTTCGATAAGAGCGCTTGTGACGTATCTGTGCACGTAGGAGTCACGTGCACTTTGCAGTCCGCGTAAAACATATCTTAGAAGACGTATCAGGACAGACAGAAACGAGGAACGAGGAGGTAACCATCTGTCGCGTTGGTCATTTACCGATGTTTATCGAGAGATCGATTTCGCGAAAAACGCGTCGCGGTCTTCGAGGATGGAGAGAGTTGTCGAGTTGTTGAAAATTGGAATTGTATTTTTGTACCATGTAAATGCGCGTCCCTCTTAATCTCAACATACCGAGAAGTACGTAAAACATTGCGCTGTAATGTAATGGAAGTATTGAATTATTTATTTTTATTTTTTGATGTCGTTTTTTTTTTTGTCGTTTTATAATTACAAATGTAAGCTGGCGATATTAAAAGAACAATGCGAAGATCTTTACTTGTCATAATTATTTTTTGCAAATTAACATAATTTTACACATACATGTGTAATGATTTCATAATAATTATTATTATTTATAATTTAGAAAAATATTGAGATTTATTGAAAACTACATCATAAATGATATATAGATATATAAATAAAATAGTATAATTTGCGATTAAAACACGCATAATAGCATACGTAATATGGTCCAAAAAATTAAAAATAAACACAAGACATTAAAAATCTAATAAGTAAAAGAAGAGTTAGCTGAGCTACGTGATGTTCGAATATAATTACAATTTGCAAAAATACATTACATAAATAAATAGACGCAAATACAACCATAGATATTTTGAGAGAGATCATCTTTCTTCAAAGAGATTATCTTATCAGTGCGGTAATAAAAATTAAAAGTCAAATCGTCGGACAAAGATGTATTTGCGTCTATTTATTTGTGTGACTTGTTTCTATAAATTGTTATACTCGAATATCAATACGATTACTTAGCTTGGCCTACTCATTAGATGTCCCCCCTCCAAAAAAATTAAACAAAACATGCTAGTTTTTTTTATTTGTTATAATTTGGCAAATTTGGAGGTTTTACATAAATATATATAATTTTTAAATATATATGATTTTTTTTTTTTAAATTTTATACATCATTTATGAAAGTATCAAGATTTATTAAGAACTGAAGATTTATTAGGAACGATACGACATTTACAATTTAATGTCGTATAATTTATGTTTTAAACAATATATGTAAATCAAATGTAATTATGCGTTAATTAAAATACGCGTGTTCCAAGAAAATTCAGACAAAAACTCGTCAGTTTTCTTTTTATGCACTTGGCCGTGAGGTACCCCTTCATATGAGATACGCATTTCGAACTCGGATAACCGGTTAATCACGATCATCAACTCTATTTATTTCGCACCCCAATCCGCGTGCGTGGGGCGTCGCGTCGCGTCGCGTCGCGATGCGACGACTTTCTCCGACACGGTCAAAAACGACGAGGCGGGCGACGCGCAACGCGGCGTCGCTTATCAGTGGCGCGCGCTATCGCATACGGGTCGCGCTAATGTCTCCTTATCAGAGAGGTGGTACCTACCTCTTCGCCAGCGCGCTCTTTCTCTGCCCACACGAGCGGGCCGGATTTCCAGAGAGCCACCAGCACGCTCTAACCGTCTCCTTCTTTCCCCCCCCCCCCTCACATTTTCTCTTCCTCTTTCACCTTATACTAACTCCGCTATGACCTAACTCCGCGTGTCAGCCGGAGCTATTATCGTCGTCATCATTGTCCTCATCGTCCTCATCGTGGGTCGATGAGGACTTTCTAGTTCCTCATTTCTGTTCCCTCGCGTTTCCTGATAGCGCGCGGCCCGCAAAGCGATAGTTAAAAACCGACGGTGCTATGCGGCACAGCACCTGCCCTTTCTTTGCTATTGCTGTTCGTTGCGTTATCAGCTTTAGCTTCGCTCGGCCGGTGATATCGCTTCCGTTTCGCGCGGAGCGTCGCGCCGCGATTAGCCGCTTCCCGCATCTTGGGAAACGAAATATCGAATAAATTACGATTACTTGAATAACCCGGTAATTATCAGTAACTTTACCGAAGTGTTCGATCGGGTCTACCCTTATGATGTGTAAATCTGGCATTATTATTTCATGAAAACTCATTAAAAGTTTTTTGTTATTTTTCAATCTATACACACGGAGAGAACACTTTTGCTGGCAAATCTAAAAGTTTGGCTAGATAAAAATCTGAAAACGATTTTGTTGGGCCTTCAAAATTATTATATACGATGTTTCAAATTGATTGTTTGAAGATCAAACGGATTTTTGCGGTATTATCATCATATTTAAGTAAAATAATACAAAAACGTAGTACAAAATAATTTTGATGGGCCAACAAAATTATTTTCAAATCTGTATCTTGTTAAATTTTTAGATTTGCTAGCAAAAGTGTTCTTTCCGTGTAGTTCTATCTGGGTTGAAGAGAGAGACAAATATATATATATATATTTTTTTTTTAATTAATTTTTTAAAATAATACTTGCTTTACTTGATCAATAACGAAGGCATTGCATAACATTAAGACTTTATTTAAAAGCAATCGCGCTTATGATCAAGAGGTGAAGCCAATAATAAACAATAATAAATGTAAAAATGTAAGTCAGCCTCCGTTCGCGAGAGATTGGCTTTGCTGACGAATTTTCGAGAAGCGACATTCGCGATTTATTCGCGATGGCGTAAATTTCTATCGTTACGATAGTTGATAAGAGGCCTTATCGTCGCGCCGTTATCGGACCTTATCGTCGCGCAACGGCAAATCGGAACCCGTTGCGCCAAAGTGCCCGCTGATAACGCGCTTAATCAACGTAACGTACGCCTATTTCGCGCGAGCGGGCTGTGATTGGCCGCTTTGTCGTGCGATCTCCGGCAAATCGAGAACTTGCGAACCCGCAAGTTCTTATCAGCGGCGCGATATCACTGATATCAGGTCCGTGCTATATTTGTGCCTTGGGAATAAATCGAATGTCGGGAATGCAGTCGCGCGGCGACTCGTCGTGATAATTGCGTCGCGATAATTGTTATCACGCCGCGGATCGACGTCGAGTGACCACTTGTAAATTAATGAAGTTGCAATTCGTAGTAACTCGAGTGGACGTATTCAACCTTACGATGTAACAAAGATTGTGCCAATAACACTTTGCTAATATCAATTTAACATCAACTTGTGGCTCTCACAATTCTTTTTATCTTCGGCTGTTTTCGATCTCGTGCTTTATAATAATCAAATTTAATAATCAAATTAAGTAGTTAGATTTGCAAAGCTCTTCTTCTTATTTATTGTTTTTCGAGAAGTTTATCTTTCTTTCTTCCATATTAATTAATTAATTTTTATTCAATTGAATTTTTGCAAAATTCTTTGAAAGTGTCGCGTTCTCTTTCTTCTTTACTAAAAGATCTTTAAGAAAATTGTTGTAACTCTAGGAGATGCTATTAACAATTCCCTTATCGATATTTTTTCTCTCTACCATTGAGTTCTACCCCTGGTCCTCTTCCGCATTTCTTTGCGAGAGCTCGGACTTAGCGAGAAGTAACGGAGAAGCAACACCTTCCCAGTTCCTTTCTACAGGGGTAGGGAGGGCGCTATCTGATGCCGCGGTGGAGGTGTTAATTCACGTTTTCTACTCCCCCACGCTCGCCTCTTCTGCCTCGCTTGCAGTTGCATCCCCTCCACGCTTTCTCCTCTCCCTCGTTCTCTCCCGTGTACCTTGCATCCTCATCTCTCCCTCCTACGCTACGTTACGTCGCCCTTCTTCCTCCCACGCACACGCACACGCACACGCACACGCACGTGGCACGCAACGAGAATTACGAGTTTGGCTTGAACAGGGGTGGAATTTAGAGAATATTCGTTACTCATTATCACTTACGTATGTGTGTATTATTTAATGAATCATTTTGTGTTGTAAGAGAAAGAGAGAGAATGAGAAAGAAAAAAATAAATTTATACATAAAAATAATTAGTGTTTTATTTATATATCTTATTGTTTATAATTAATTAATGATATGAATAATCTATTATGGAAAACAGTTCTGAAGTAACTTTTAGAAAATTGTTTTATATTAAAAAACAATCTTGTACAGTAAACATATTTATTTTTATGTTCTCTTCTTAATATTATATGTATATACGGATATAAATACGGATATAAATAATCGTGTTTTACAATTTATGCTGTAAATATTAGTGAACATTATAATACTTTAATTGTAAACCTTAACTATATCAGCTGAAAGCAAGATACATTCTTATATTTACTTCTAATTTTATTTTCAAGTATTAGAAATATCATATATGCAAATAAAAAAGGTTTTTGTCACTTCATTCATTAATTAAATTTATTAATAATACAATTTACAAATCATAATATAAAGAATCACATGTTACTATTCCGAATCAAGAAGAAACATATCTATTAAAAATATCTATTACTCTTGCAAAACCGCACGTCGCGAGGAAAAATGCTCATCTCTCTTCGCGAGGTGGTGGTATTCTTCTCTGCGAAGAGAGAAACGCCGCGAGAGAGCGTGGAAGCCATTTATCCCTCTCGATGGGCAGGCGTGCGTGAACCACACACACGCACACGCACATATATATATATATATATATATATATATACACACACATACATACACACACATACACGAAGAAGTTGAGGAGACGAGGGAGGCAGAGAGCAGCAGCGGCCCTCGTTGTCATGCAGGATGCGCGAAGGGGGATGAAGGCAGTGCGCCCGCCCCCTTCGTTGGAGCTATCCGGCCCATCCGACCGCCGCTACTCCATCCCCCCGTCCCTTTTCTCGCTACCCAGATGGCAAGCCGGCGGGCGCACTTCATTTCCGCGTCTTACAGCCGGCCGGCGTGGCGAAGGAAATGAAAACAATGAGATACAGCGGTCATCCGTTACCGTATGCTCGTCGCGTCTCTTAACTCGCATTTGTATTACTTAAGCGCCTCTAAAAGCGCTCGAGCGAGCGCTCGCCTATTCGTGCGAGCAGCCCGTCTCCGCCGTCTCCCCTTCACGTCCCTCCGGCATCGCGATGCCCCGCGTCCCCGCGCGTGTCACCGGGGGTGCATATAAAGAAGTCAGCTTCTCTTCCGGTCCCGAAGAGACAGCGTAGGTAGCGGTTCTCGCTTAATGAGAATTCATTAGCGCTCGAAAAATATCTCATCGGGACACTTTTTAATTCGTGGAAGTTAAGAAGCTCGTCTCCGATTAATTTTTAAACCTTGAACGCTATTATGAAATTATAATTAAATTATAATTATAAATTGGAAAAACTGAGTAAAGTTAGGAAAAGACTCGCTAGCGCGTGTCTTTTTAAAAAAATAAAGAAAGGGAAAATTTTCTAAAATAGACGGAGGAAAAATTTGTCGGCAGACGTGAAATTTCTATTGAAAGCGAGTTCTTCCATAAAATTTCGAAAACATTGTTTAGCGTTTGACACGTCGTCGAGTTGAAAGTCTTCATCGTGGCATCCTTTCGTTCTAAGCCAAAATCCCTGTGCCACGTACCCCCCCCCCCCGTTTGTACAACCTTATTATACAATCCCGTTTAATTCATTAGCCTCCTCCCCGGACCTTCAGGGGACAACTTTCGAAAGAGGATCCCGGGCACCCCCCCCCCCCCCGCGGAGTGCTGTTTTGCATTTTATCTGCACCAAGTGTGGAATCACATAGGAAGCAAAGTCACGAAGAAGGACGATCGAGTTTCCTCCGTCGTTAATCCTGGCAGGCTTGCTCCTCGCGAACTTAGTCCATTCTCTCACTTAGAAGGATGGAGAAACGGGAACGAGGCCGATTCGCGCTCTCGTTTATCCCGCGCCGGGATGCGCCAGTACCCTCGTCGAATGCCCCCTTTCTCCCTTCTGTCTCACCCCCCCCCCTCCCCCTTCTCCTCTCTTCCCTGAATTAAATCCCTCTTTCGCGCGCGCGGGTGCGCTTTCGTCGGATGGCGCACGTTCCGCCGCACGGAAATTATGAAATCAGAGACACAGGGCACGTACTCTCGGTCTCTCGCCTTCCCTTCCCCTCCCCCGTCCCCCTCCACCCGTCGCCTCTCCCGGTATGCAGGATCACCTTCGTCCCGCCGTCCGGCTCCGGGTGTCCTCGAGCGAGGAGATTGGCAAAAGTCCGGATGATGTATCGCGCCGCGACGATAATGGCGTCTCTCGCTGCTCTCCTCTCCGAGACTTCCTCTCGATCGTCCTCTATCATTTTTAACACTGATAAATACCTCGTCTCCGAAATTATCCCAACGGGACAACGTTCCGAATGTCCTCGCAGGAACATCCGCGAACGCGATGATCGCGAAATCGTTTCCCCCCGTAGACAATTCGTAGAAATTTGCAAGTTGGCTTCTTCGTTGACTTTTCTCAATGGTTATCGGCGATCTGCTATATAATTTTTCAACGTCAACAATGACTTTTTCATCGTGGAATGCGATATCTGTATCAGCGATGAAATATCTTTTCGGACATTTGAAATCGAATTTCTTCACATTTAATTATGATAGTCATATAAGTTCTTTTTTATTCTTTTTTTTAGCCCAGAAGCGA
Source organism: Pogonomyrmex barbatus (assembly GCF_055798465.1). Taxonomy (NCBI): domain Eukaryota; kingdom Metazoa; phylum Arthropoda; class Insecta; order Hymenoptera; family Formicidae; genus Pogonomyrmex; species Pogonomyrmex barbatus. The sequence goes on along the minus strand of NW_028297182.1, from coordinate 9,535,908 downwards.
TAATTAATACGATACATTAATACGATACGAATCGATTTTATATAATCATATTATCTATAATATTATAGATAATAATTATAGATATGATATTTTTTAACTTGTTGCATATATATTTTCGTCTATATCTTAAAGATAAAGGTATTATTATCTTAATTCACAAAAAATCCATTTTATTTATCTTTATCAATTAACTCTTAAATATATTGAAATAGACCTTATACAAGGTGTCTGATAATTAATGACTTACTACGTTTGTGTGGATATAAAGAATCAAACCGAATAGAAGAGAATTCTCTACTATTTTGCGATTTTTATAAAATTAATAATGAATTATTAATAAAATAAGTGCATATCCGCCCAATCTATCGGCAAATGCAAATGCGCTGCGAAACCTCACAGAAAAAAATTCGTCTTAAATCAAGAAAAATATTCTCATATATATAGAGCAAGAATTATAATTTAAAAAATTTTAATTTTTATTTGATTTAAATTTGTATTGATGCAAGTATTACTTTTACTCAACTCAAGATTAAAAATCTGTAAAGATTATAATATTCTTGCTTACATATGAAAATATACTATACTTGTACCGAAAAAAAATTTTTCTAAAAAGAATTTTTCTCTATAATATTTTTGTTTTTATATGAGAAAACATTTTGATTTAAAACTAATTTTTTTTTATGCATCCAGTATCATGAGTTCGGTTAGTTGTTGGGAGCGACGAAATGATCAAAGGTATAGACTATAAGTAAATGTTCTATCATTTCTAGATCACACATCTAATATGTTTTAGCAACTACGAATGCACGTAATGCTGGGCATGTGATAAAGCACTTATCAATGAATCAAGTGGATATACACTTATTACGACTTTATTAATTAACAACTTATTAATTTCTGAGAACTTTTCTCGTCAGTTTGATCCGCTCTATCTATACAGCGTTGTGCCATTAATTATCAGACACTCTGTGTGTGTGTGTGTGTGTGTGTGTGTGTGTGTGTGTGTGTGTGTTTGTAAATGTATATGTGTGGAAAATTAATCACAAATTTATTTTGTTTAATATTAAATCATTAATATAGTATAGTATAATATTTGATAGATGTGTATAATATTAAATAAAATAAATTAATAAATAATTTTCCATTTTGGCAGGTTCGTTGAACAAGCTTGTATTTTTATTGATAATGTCGAATATCAGGCGGCTATTTTCTGTGACCGCGTTTATATCTAAAGGTTACAGTAGTAGTTATCTGTCCGCTTATATCTATCCGCGTCTAAATATCTACGTGTTATTTTAGGAGAAAAATTGGCTTCGCGAGGCTTCTATCGATTGTTCCAAGTGGCGAAACGTTTCGCGCGAGCGAGCGGGATATCGCGCGAAATAGTTTTCCATCGCCGCTTTCGAACGTCGTAAAATCGACGTCGGGTAAATCACGCGGCGGCACTTTTACCACGTAATTACGGCATCTAATTGCGAGCGCTAACTGGTTCGATGCCAAGACGGTATGTCGAACGATAGAGTAAGGGGGTGGAAGAGAGTTGCTGGGGAGGGAGAGTTGCGGAACGTTATCGGAGAGGGTGCTTTCCTGTTATTTGTACGATAGGGGTTGGCAGGGACGGGCGGAGAGGGAAAGAGTCGATCAGATAAAAGCCTCAAAAGCAACGCCGTTTCAGGAGGGGAGGGGGAGGGGGAGAGAGGGGAAAAAAGAAGGAGACACGTGATTATATGCGCCAACCGAGCCCAGGGGCGCAGCTATTACGCTATTATTTTACACTCGCTATTGAATCTCGCCTTCTGAATGCTCCTTTAGTTTTTGTCCGCATTTTTCTGGTTCGTCGACACCAGATTTTCCGCGGTACTCCTGATTAAAATGAACAAAGAAGGTAGAACGAAAGTAGAAATGGAAAGAGATAAGAAAAGTGAGAAAATTAGTACGATCACATTTAATGCAGCTCTGGAAAGTTGTAATTGAACAACCAATGATAATTATTATTTATTATTAATCCAGAAGAGAGAGACATTTAAGAAAATGAGATTTCCATTTTATTGAAGGAAAAATATTAATATAGAAAAAGGGAATAAAAAAGTGTGATTATTTCATTATTTTTGAAATAAAAAGTTACCTTTAGAAAGAAAGTTTATTTACATAACAATATGAAAATAATAAAATGAATATATATATATTTAAATATTTTTTTAGACGTTACAAACATTGCAATCAATATGGCTATATGTTTCCCTGTCTGCCGAGAAAATTTCATCGCGGCGGGGTTAACAAAGTATCGCGAAAGGGAAAAAATTCGCGCGCTCGCGAGATCCGCGGTGAATATCTGCGGCGGACGAGAGGAGCGGTTTCCGTCGTTGTTCGCTGACGGAAACCGTGCTTTTTCAATCGGCGGCTTTGTCGCTTTTATCCCGACACAAGCGAAGGCACAAGCTCGCGACGCGACGCGACGCGACGCGACGCGTCGCGACGCATCCGCGACGCTCCATTGTCCCTCTTTGCGCGAGAGCGTCGCTACTTCCTACGGGCACACTGCGTCGCGACGCCCGCCGACGTCGCGGTACCCGACGGCCCTTTTATCTGCACTTTTCCGATGGACCAACGTCCATCGGCACGGATTCTGTTAATTTCCGGGTTAACGTCATCCCAAGAGAGTCAGTTTAAATTTTGCCGGTGTATCAATTTTCTTAATTCCGGTACCGGTTTACATTAATGCATTACGTAAATCATAAGAATTATACAGTTTTGTTTGTTGTGTGAGGAAATGAAACATAGGTTGATTTATGGATTAATTTACTTTATTAGTCATCTGGGTACCTTGTTTATTGTCGATGATTATTCAGTTGGTATCTAGACTGTTTACGACCGCAAATTAGAGACGACGTACACAGGACACAGGATCGGAGGACGGATGATTAATAAAAAGATAAAGACATAGAAAGAGCGCTTTATGAGAGATCGAAAATCTGGGAACGACTGTAACAGAGATATTGGTCGCGATTTCTGTTGTCCTGCTTATCCCGGAATAAGGGCGGGTTATCCTGTCGCTGAGAGGGATACGCTCCTCGCCGGGCCGTAAAACAATTGGCGCGACTACGGTCTCGCGATACTTCCGATACCGACGATAAAGCACCCTGTAGACGGTGAGGGTAGAGAGGAGGAGCACGGGCTGCCCTTGCTTGCTGATATTTACGGGCTGCAGCAAACCTTATCGGGGGCTGCTGTTAGAATAGGTGCGGGCTATAGGTGCATCGCGCGTGCAACGCTTGCAGCCCCGAATGCCACCCCTTTTCAGCCGGGGGGGATGGGGGGACGCCCAGGATATTTAGGATATCGATACTTTTTACCTTAGCGATGAGATGTAAAAGAAATGACTTTCTTGAAAATTGAAAATCTTATCTTATCTCCTTTTTATTTTTGTAAATTAATAAATATTTATCATGATTTTAATATATTTATTATATACTTATTTACATATATTTTTTAATCAATATTTCAACTTAATGAAATTAATTCCAGATTAATAATAAGGAAAGTATACACGGAAAGTGGTTTTTAAGTTTAAATCCTTACCAAATATTTATCAATTTTCCAATTTTTGCAAATTATAAAAAAGATTTTAGTTTGAAATTTGAAAAGAAAAAAAATTATAATTTTTACATCGCAGAAAAAAATCAATGAGATCGTTATCTTATCCCCTTTTCCCCTATTAATGAATATTAAGAAATTTCTTAATCATTTTTATATAATTCATATTTATAGAATTGTGTGTATAACTTTTTATATAATCTTATTTATTCATTGTTAATTTATTTTTCCATTATTATTTATACAATTATAAAGAAAGTATCGTAAGATCTGTTTGGGGGATGATGCTCTATACTGTGGAAATATGATTTCGGTAATTAACCGACACTAAAACTTGTTTCTCGTCGTTTGTTTCGCGGCAGAAATCATCCGGCGATATGAAATCGCTTGCGATATCGAACGAGTAGAAAGAGGAAGAGGGGTGTGCAGTCGGAAAAGCGCACACTTTCCCGCCGCTATCTGGAGAACTATTTCTCCGGTGTCTGGAAAAGCATTGCCGGCGGCGATAACGACCACCGCGAGGGTGGCCGGTGCGGAGAAAGGGCGAATTTATCGGATCGCCGATGCCCACATTCGCACGCTCTTTCCCTCCCCCCTCCTCCCCTCTCTCTCTCTCTCTCTTGTTCACTTGCCGGCTGTATTTTTCTCTTTTCCCTTGTTTATTTATCCGACCAATACCCTGACAGCAAGCAGGAGAAACGAGGAAGAAGGAACGGCAGTGAGAATAATTAATCTTGTTCGCCAACATTCCTTGATTTTATGTCATTATAAAGTAACAATATTAGAACTTATTTATATTAAAAATTGAGATCTTTGTTAATCAATGTTGAGGTGAATTATGTAACTTGAAAAATTTTTTAAACGTGTTTATATACCAATTGCGATTTTTTTTTTTTTAAGTATTTCACCCGACTCGGGATTATCGATTATAAAAGTTTTTTTTTTTTTTTTATTAATGTTTCGTGATATTATTTACTATGCCTTTCTTTAAAATTTACTTATACCGATAATTTCAGCTTATAATGTTTTTTATAAATATCACATATCCTAGTCTATTGAAGCCATGATCCCGCCATGAGATACATCCTATACATCCTCATCCTTGTTCCCTTCAATTTTTACCCTCCGCGAGCTGTGTTCACCGCATTTGTAGCATCATTTGTACCTTGATCCCGGTTAGGCTCGGCCGTGAGTGACGTCATTAATCATCGTGCTCACGTCGTCGTCTCGACTACAAACGTGAAAGCAGACAGGGTGTGCTGCGCGCATCTTTTGCTACGTGCATGCGTGCGTGTGCGTAGAGGAGGAAGCGCGGTGAGGAGAGGAGGGTGGGGACGTCCGTCGGGGGGAGGGGGGGGGGCCGTCGCGCCGCGGCGCGGCGAGATATCGATCTCGATAATTGAATCGCGGCCGATCGCGCGGACACCCCGTGGCGCGAAGCACGTACACCCGATATCCCGGGCACCCGGAATTTTTTTCCCATCGCCTTTCGGGGGCTTATTACCACTTGTACTCGGCGGCGTGGATCGAAGATCCTTGATCCTCGCGGCTCGATACGTGCACGCCGTGTTACCGGTATATTTGATCTTGGGATACGATAATCTTCGCGAAGCGAAGAAATCAAGGAGCCGGGATATAATTTTTAATTGGAGGTGTATTCAATACGTGATAATTTCAGGCTAATTATTAGGATTGTACACAGAACAGGATATTTAATTATATAACAATGAATAACGATAATAAAATAATGTTATATAATAATGTCAAGTAATATAAATGAATTTTAAATAAAAAAAATTAACAAAGACCTGATCAATGTTTTATTTCTTTGTAAAAAGATTTATTCAGAAATTTCCTCTTTCCTCTTTCGGAAAATAGAGAGAAAGAAATTATTTTTAATTCAGCAATTTTTATGCAAATAAAATTAAATATTCATTATTTAAATAAAACATTGTATATGAATCCAATTTTTTTAGAAAAATTTTCTTCGATTTCGATGGAATATTTAAAAAAAAAGTTTCACAGTAACAACTAGATCAATTTTAAGGTGGAAACAATCGCACGTTTAATTCTTTGATGCATATAACTAAATTTATTTTACAAGATAAAGTAGAAATTACACAGCTATATTTATTTTACAGTACTTTTACGTTACAACTTAACGTAAGACGTAAGTAAAAGTCTCGATAAATAATCTCAACGTCGTAAAAAAAAAAAAAAAAAAAAAATTACAGGAACGTGCAAAGAGAAGGAGGAACGTAGAGAGAAGCAAGAGTGTTCAGACTTATAATGCACGAATAATTGACGCATATACTCGCTATTTCAATTTGCAGCAATAGAGTGTATCATTTTGTATATTGAGAGTCTCGTCACGAAGAGTCGTGCATGCGTGCGTGCGTGCGTGCGTGCGTGCGTGCGTGCGCGCGTTCGCCGGAGTGTCGTGCAAATCGTTCACGCGGCTGTTTACGGTGACTTTCCCGACCTCGTAGTAATGGACGAGCCGTGTCTGCCCTTTTCCTCTGTCCTCGGCAATTGCCGTCTGATCGCGGCTGTCGATAGAGCCCCCCTTGGCATGTCTTCGCGTCTTCGGTCATGGCGAATGCCGACCGCGAAATCGACGGCGATCGTCTGACCGCAAGGACGGTGTCAGGCACCGCTAACGGTGCTCAGGAGAGGAATTTTTAATTTTCAAGAATAGAGTTAGTCGACTAAATAAATCGAGTTGTAGATGATGATTAATAATAAATTATTAAGGAGTTAACAAGGGTAGATACGTTTTTATACTTTAATCGACTGGTCGATGAAAATATTGAATTAAAATTGAGCGATGTGAAGATTTATTGGAAATTTATTGATAAATCGGACAATTTAAAAAAGAGATAAAATCTTGATTTTAAAATTTATACAAATATTTTTTGTTGTCAGTAAAAACTAACTACAATGTTTTCTGTCTATTTCTGTCACATTTACTTTTAATTTGCGACTAAGAGATTTTTGATTTTCCTATTCGCTATTCATCCGCGTCAGAGGGAAAGGAGGTTTCTCACATAGGAGAAAGCGACCTGCGAGGAGAGACCGCCGTGAAAATGGCGTTCATGTGCTCCGGGCTTTCCTCCCCGTGGAACGGACGGCGAGCCCGTTATTGGCAAGAAGCATGCGATAGTCGCGAAACATGCATAAATGCATAGCCGTCTCCCAGATGCAGGCGGATACCGGCGCGCAGATCCCCCGGCCCGACAACACCAGCCACCCCTTTTTGCCGCCCCCGTGCAACATTCTATCCTCTTCTCGCTTGCCGATATACCCTGTATATCTCTGTCCCCTGCCTTTGAACACCCCGAGCCGATCAGGAAGAAGATGGAAAGGGTCGAAGGGACTCTTCGAGAAAATGCACGTTTACCTGATGACGCCGGGAAGAGTCAGATGTCAATGTTATTTCGAGCGGAACTATTTTTAGAAGATATAATGAATTACATTATATCTCATAATTTATGCTAGAATATAAGGGTAGGTTAAGATACTGATTGAATTTTTGAAGAAAAATAGATTTAATTAACTAAATAATTTTAATCTATAATCTATCGCCATCAAATATGTATATATATATATATATATATATATATATATATATATATATATACATATATATTGCCGCCGTGAATTCGTGTAACATTCCACACGACCATAAACGTAATTGTAAGTCGTTTAGCGAGGCTAAAAATTCATAGCACGTTATTCACGGCAGACACGTCTCTCTCTCTCTCTCTCTCTCTCTCTCTCTCTCTCTCTTTTCTTACCGTCGCGCGGATTTTCACATCTCTTATTTACGCCCGTAAAATAGGTGCGAAGAGAGCCGCGAATTTAATTCGATTCGCGGCTTAATCGGCTCGAGAGACTCCCGTGGCGAAACGAGCGGGCAAGAGGAGAAATCTCGCGCTGGCGTGGCGGCGAGAGAAATGATATAATGAATTACCACGAGGGGGAGGGGGGAGAGGGGGAGCGAAGGGACCGGAGGGGGGAAGGCAGATTAAGTCGGGGTAGGAGAGAGGCAAGGCAATTAGCACACACTTGCCATGCCGACCGCGAGTCGATCGCGGCATTCCTGGCGCCTCTCTTGATTGGCAGCGCGGCTCTTGCGATCGTCGCTTTTCTCAAGGCGGCCTCCGTCAAACGACCTCCATTCGCCTCCTTCGCGCACCCCCTGAACTATTCGTTCTCGGCGAGATCGTCGCCGCGAACGAGCCGTCGCCACGTGAGGATACTCGCGATCGAGGCGGCGCGCCGCCCCGGCAAAAAAGGGCACACGAGCAAAAAAAGAAAAAAAAAGAAAAAACTTTCCGCTCGCGTATTTAATTATAACAAATCGCCGGCGCCGCCGAGCGGCGATATTGCGGCAATCGCCGTCCGCAGGTGCAGCCCGAGGTTTACGATCGGGTACGTAAAACGACTTTTAACAATCGCCTATCTCTTGGCAGCTTTGCATATTTTTTTGCCTTGAGAAAATTTTTACGGATAAATTTAATGAATTTGTATGTGATTCGTGTCTTTAGGAAAGATTTGACGAGGATCAGCACGCGGTGATTTTTGAGAAAAAAAGTTTTGTAATGCATGAAATATAGGAATTATATGCACTCTTCACCGCTTTGAATTTTAACGATTTTAACTTTTTGCTTTAATGAATTTCACAAATTTTTCAATACATCTGTACAACAAAAATTATCAATCAAGTTAAATTACAGTTACTTAATTAGAACTAGAAATTAGACAATTGATGTTAATTTTCTTTTATTATATAATAATTCTAATAAATTTTATCCAAATTTTATTTATTTAATAGTAAAAATTGTAAAAGTACAACTGAACCTTCGATGTCGCGAAACTGAACACTTTTCATGAGAAAATATTCACACGCAACGGAAAAGAATCTACCATCACTCATAAATCTTATCTGTAATAATTTTTAAGCGAGATAATTAAGAAAAATTTTTCTCTTTTCGTCCAGATTTTCGCTCAATATTGATTTTTTTTTCTTGCCTCACTCGAGGTAAATTTCTCAATATCGGGGACTTTATCTCAAAAACCTCGCCGGCTTTCCCACCGTATCTCTCGATGAAACTCTCGTCGAGGCCCTCTCGCAATTGGCATATTTTCCGCGATGGCGAGGGGGAGGGGGGGAGGGGGCCACCCTGTACATGTAACATCACGCACGTCGCGGCATGATACGCATACGGTATATCCGCGACGTGTACGCGTTACGCGTAAATACGTGGCGAGGCCGTAAGTGGGCCCGGCACGTTAATGGGCCGCGCTACGCGAGATAAAGGATTATTGATCGTAAATAATTTCGTAATGTACACGGCGATAACGTTGCAATCGCCGCCGCGGGCCGCTTATCGTATTCACCCGGCATTCCGTCGATCGCGCCGAAACTCGGCGTCGGACTTTCCTCGACTACGGGCTATCATTTCGCAAACGCTCCACCGGATCTTCACCCTGTAAAAGTGGCGCTTAACGCTGTCGAGTTTCGCTCGATATTGCGTCCGTTGAGGATCGAATTACAGAAGAGAAGGAATGGTTTCGGCGAAGCGTCTAAAAATTTGACTAGATGGACCATTAAAATAATTATAGGACACTTAAGTATGACGAGAATAATTTTGTTGCAAAATTTTTAATTTTTAACAATCCAATTTAATTTTTAACAATCTTGTCTCACGCATAATTATTTTGATGACCCAACAATTAATTTCACATTTGAGTAAATTTTTAGCTTCAGTTCAGCTTCATACTTCAGCAAAACTTCCTTTCGTGGTTTCTAAATATTTTTATTGCTTCAGTTTGTTTTACTTTTAATTATTATAATATTTTTAATATCCAACTGGAGTTTATCTTATTTGATTTAACATACAAAGATTTTTATTGCAATTAATTTTAAACTCTATTCGTGAAAAGAACAGTTTTAATGAAGGATCTTTGAAACTTTGGACAGATACAAATCTGAAAATCGTTTTCTAGAGCAATCAAAATAATTACTTGGAACATTCAAATTAATTCTAGAAAATAAAAATTTTTTGCAATTTTTATCATCATTCCTAAATGTTTACATAACAACTTTAATTAACAAAATTATTTTTAGATTTATGTCTTTTTTTTTTATAACAAAACTGTTCTTTTCTTGATTTTGATCTTGAATTATTATTCTGATTTTAGTCTCATTCGTTGTTCTGTCTGCGCTTTTATTATTTTTTGGTGATGGTATTTATTATATTCTATCTCGGTCAATGTGACTTGATGTTTCGTTTGAATGTAAAGCAGGGATGGGACGTCGCGCGTTTGGGTGCGGGGGGCAGGGAAGGGGTAACCTTTTAGTAGCTGTCAGGTTACTTTTCGTGGGTATTAACGCTTATCGGATCTATCCGGTGGCTATGCGGTGCCTGCATGTCGACACGCGAGTGCGAGTCACTCGCTCGCTCGCTCGCTCACACTGTATCGTAATTTTATGCACTTCGGGCTCGATGAATATGGATTCGTTGCCGTTGCACCTCGCCGGGTCGTCGTCGATTTATGCGGGCGCTTCGTCTCGCCGATCGACCGAGCCGTTCACCCGCGAGAATCGCGGAAAAATGTCCCCGTGACGTTGGCAAAAGAGGAGATCGGTATCTCCAAAAGTCTGATTCGATAGGCCGAGAGACACTCGACCGGAGTCGGATTTTTTGAATTTTGCAAAATTAAAGTAAAAGAGAGATTAAGATTTACAAAGATAAAGCGCGAAAGGAGACGTAGAAATAAATGTCTCGGGAACAACGACAGTCCCCCGAGCTTTTCAAGGAACAAAATCGAAAATCTCCCGACGGATGACGGATGAGACGGAGACGCGGATCCTGAATCCGCCGACGTGCTACGCACGCACATGCACATATACGCATAACACACACACACACACACACGCGCACACGCACACGCGCGCGCGCACGCGCGCGTACAAATAACGTGTCCTACGAGCGGCGCAGAATCGTTTGATATCCATACAATGCTAAACGCGCCGAACGCTAACGCTCTCGCGATGCAGATTTCGCGACGATAAGGCCTTCGCGTGTGCTCCGCGCGGGGCCCACGCGCGCATGCACGCGTACGTACGTACGTACGTACGTGCGTGCGTGCGTGCACGCGCGCATACGCGCGCGTAACACACACGGGCGCGGGGGACGCGCGGGCCGAGCGCGGCGGCGGAGATAAGGCATGGCACAGGCCGTTGCTAGATATGTAGCAGATATCAAGCGACGGGGCCCCGAGCTTCGCTGTGTACCGAGTGTGTGTGCAACGGACGACGTACAAGTAAAGTCCGGTTACTACCTGCCTAACCGCCTATCTATCTGCCTACCGGCGGGGCTGCCGCTACGCCGTGTGTTAGCTACAGGGGGGAGAGGGGGGGGGAGGAGTGTGTTGTTCCTACAAGCGATCGAGACAAAATCGTCCACGTGAGCGAAGCCGATCTCCCGCGGAATTTCGCGTCGCCGTCCAATAACAGTATCGCGATAACGGCGCGATAGCTGTACAGTATAACATGCTCGTCTTTATGGAATATAATTGATCCTCCGTGCAACTGCAACTGCAACTGGGTCCTCACTGCCTTTGTGCGGATTCCGAGAGCACGAGCCTTGATCCGACGAATGATCGCGTGTCTTCGTCGTCATATTGATTTTGCCTCGATCATTCGACGACGAAAGAGATTTGTTGTGGGAAATATTTTTTTTTCTTTGTTAACTTATGTTAAACATATTTAAGTATCTTGATTCGAGATGGAAATTGAATTATTGTGTAATATTTCTCACGTAAAATTTTAGATCCGCGATTTCGCGATCGATTTGATTGATAATGTTTAATTATCTTGAGGAGCTGAATATTCTCGATGTTTATACTTTTAATCTATTCTGTATATATATATATATATATATATATATATATATATATATATATATAGCGTTTATTATATGCAAATATTCCAGTAAAATTAAATTCCCGGTATTACGATATTGCGCTAAATCTTTCTAAAACAATCTGTAGCCAAAAAATTAGCTATCTTATCTTTCAATTATCATTTTTTTAAACCACGGATAACGATTTGGAATCAACCACAACCATTTATCGTCTTTGTAAAAAAAGAAACTTTTTATTGGCTCTTTTTATCGAGGAGTGATAATTATTTCCATCGTCCTTGCCGCTTGTTTAATTAATAGCCGGTCGGCACGTACTCTCGTTATCGAGAAACGATTATTCCGGAATATTTCGAATAGTCGTCATCGTCACCGTCGCCGTCGACGTCGCCGTTTTAATCGTACGTCAGAAAGACGTTGAGGCGCCATGCCGCGCCATGCCGCGTCGTTCCGAGTTCCGATTAAAACAAATTTCTCATCTGATTTCCGGTCATCATCCGGTGAGAATCAGATCGCAACGATAGTGACGTAAGTAAGAAAATGAATAATCGCAACGTGACGCGGCGCAACGAAATCAACGAAGCGAGGAGTCAGATCTCGGAGAGGCATCCGAAGGCATCGCCGAGATGACGTCTGTCTGTCTCCTAGAGATCCTTCGAGTAATTTTTATTTCCGAGTGAAAAAATATCGACGAGGTCTCCCGGATGTTATCTCGACCGATGATCGGAGTAAAGTGGCGTCGGCCTGAATTAAGATTTTTCCGCGGAGGGGAAAACCGCGCGCGCGCGCGCGCGCGCGCGCGCGGTGTGTGTGTGTGTGTGTGTGTGTGTGTGTGTGTGTGTGTGTGTGTGTGTGTGTGCTCGGTTGAAGTTTATCTGCTGAGAAATCAGCTTAATATCCATACAATGTCACGCACTTCTCGCACACACGACTCGCGACACGCCGTTATAGCGTCGTTCTCGCTCAACGCCGAAGTACCGTCGATTCCGCTGAAACCGCGCGATCTAAGATCCCGCGCATTCCTACGTACGTTTACGGACCTCCGCGATATTATGCCGCTCGTCGCTTGCTGACGGCGGAGGCGATTTTACAAAAAGCGAGCGTTTTTCCAAGCGATCCGATCGATCATACGAAACGGCGACCGACCGTATTAAATCGATTCTAAACGCCCGCGAAACGTATGTCGTTGTTTCGCGACGTTTCGCGAAACAAAGGTTCCGACAAAAAAAGTTAGAAAGTGGGATATTACATTAATTGCCATGCGTAAACTAAAAAAAAAAACGTGAATATCTAGAGAAGAAATGTAACGAAACAATTTAAATACCGAGAATTAACAAAAAAGGAATAAAAGTGGAATAAATGAAATATTGTAAACGTGTTAATGATTTGATTTTATAAAAACAATTTTAATGTCAATTTTGAATTTTAACTTTGAATATTTTGTAACTATTAACTGAATTTGAAACATTTTCTTTAACTTTAGAAGCCTTAGCGAGAGAAAAACAAATTTTTATTTTCAAATTTATATATTCGTTTCACACACGCGGAACGGAGGGATTAACGGAGTGTCAATGTGGGGGAGGAGAGCAAGGGGCTCGGAGGGGAAGACGATGTGTGTGCTAATGAACGCCATTAAAAGCAGCGTTAATTAGATTGCGCTAATCAGATTGCTCCGCGTCCCAACCGTATCTGCAACCCTTTTTTTTTCGTACGTGGCCGCTAACATTCGTACGCGATGGGGAGGAATGCGAGTGGACTCACACGAAACACCCTTCCTTTCCCTTTCTCCTCCCCCGTAAGCGTGATTATTCACCTTTTTTCAGTGTCGTCCTTCGACACTCTAAGCGCCTTTTCTCCCTTTTGGATTTGTCTGGACCTCCTCCCCCGACCGAAAAGGATCGTCGAAAACGATCTATTACTCTTATTAAACGTCAAGATTAGGATTAATTATTAAATTATTAAATTATTAATTATAAATTATTAAATTATTAGGATTAATATTATTATTATCTTATAATAATGATAACAGGTTTACTACCTGGAAAAATTTGAAAAACTTGGAATTCTATCTGAGAAAATTTATGCTTTGAAAAATTAAAAAATTCTCAGTGAGTTTTATTGAAAATTAGGGAATTTTTCCAAAGTTGTTTTTTCCTAATTTTTTGTCTTTATATTAAAATTGGAAATTTATCGAACTGTTAACAGTGTTAACATATACTCTAATATATTTTATATTGCATAAAATTTTCAAATTTTATTTTCCAAATAAAAAATTATGCTAACGCATAGCCAGTACAAAATTAAACTTTTACAACTTTTAATAACGAAAATTTATTTTAAAGTTCTTAAAGTTTCTCTTTTATAAAATATTTTAAATCGTTTTAAATATGTTAAATATGTTTTAATTGTCGAAATTTGAGTGATTCTTATTTTTATCATATGAATTGGAAATATTAAGGATTTTGCGGGTTTAAATATATATTTAATTGTAAGATACGTTTAAAAATATTTTTATTTTATTTGAAATTTGCTAACAAATTGCTTTGAAAATTCAGGAATTTTCAGAGAATTTTCTTGTTGCGGTTTTAAATAGACACCTTATGATATTAATATACGCCTATCTTAGACTACCCACTTGCGAAAGTCCGGCAATCTCACGGTCCAGAAATTCAAGATACGAATCTTTCGCCTTTCGATAAGCCAGCCAGCTTCTTCGATTAATTATCGCCGTTTCCGTCGTCTGATTTCGCATCCCGAGGACGCGAGGACGAGGAAGGAATGCATCGCCGGCCGGAATGCGTCGCCCGATACATCATCGAATCGAATCGAATCTTCGTCTTCCGCGATAGATTCTCGTTTCGGGCGGAATTAAACGGGCTATGATCCATAGATCACGGATAGGATAGCAGAGAGTTCCGGCGGACGAGCAGGGGGTGGGGGGAGGAAGGGGGGAGACGGAGAGACGGGCTCCCGCGACCGGAACGATCCTGGCCAGATCCTGCTGCTGCTGCAGTGTCTGGGGTAATGACGTGCGAACAGATATCGGATCCCTTGCCTCTCCTCGCGCCATCGTATCCTCGGGGAGGAGGGGGGGGGAGGAGGGGGAACCTCCCTCACACCTAACTCCTGCTTAACGCGCTTCGCACGCATGGTTTCACACACACACACACACGTGCGACGGTCGCGCGAAAAGAGAGATCCTTCCGCCGCAGGAGGCGGAAAGTAAACTCTTGCCGCCGTTTTCCCCCGAAAAATCCCTTTTCAATTTTTTTCGTCAAGCTGTAATCTCCGACGGAAGCGCCGAGTTACGTCTGCGATATCGAGTCGCGAAGGCGATGTACAAAGGCATTAGAGCGTAAATTACAATACACGAAGTATTGCACGTTTGAGGCGCGTGAGTTTGAAGAAGGTACGAGCTTGAAATCGAAATTAAAATTAGTACGTTGAAGTTATTAAATTGAAGCATGCTAAGTTGGACGCCTTTAATCATGAACTTAAATATCGCGGTAGATTAGAAGTTTAATTCGAGAGCTACTCCGGGAAGCTACTCCGAAAGGATGTAACGTTTTAACGTTTTTAAAAAGAGGAAAATCCTGTTTTGTTGCATAAAATATCCACGGTACGGCTTAATTAGAAGAATTTCCGATTCGATCCCTTCTGTTTATTTTCTGGTGTATCTTAGAAAACATCTGCCTATCAAATTAAACTTCTGCCCCCACTACCATTAATTAAGAATTACTCTCGAGCGATCTGCGGGAGCATCTTCGGGGGCCCAGTTCTCCGGGGCCCAGCGAAGACAAAGCTCCCGGGAGCGGGAGCGATAAGAGATTAGAGGCGGAGGAAGGCCGAGAGGGAGGAGGGGGGGGGGGGCGATTTAACGAGAAAAAATGGGCGAGACGGAGATAAATGGGGAGAGGCAGAGACGGAATTTCGCGATGATCGTGCCGATGTCTGCTCAAGCAGCGAGACCCGGGCGACCATAATCGTCCCTCGTATCGGCCCGTGCACGGCCGTTATCGCGCTTATCACCGCGTCCGGTCTCTATCGGCCATCTATGCAAATCGCGGCTAATTATATTTAATTAGATTCGACCGTGGCGCTGCCGGCGATCGGCGCGATGCGATGCGATATATATATATATATATATATATATATATATATATATATATATATATACCTTCTAGCTCCGGCTAGAGACCCGCGCTAATAATTACATAGCGATAGTCCCCGCCGTTACACGCTGGCGGTACGCGCTTTTCGCGAATTCCTCCTCCACCACAGCCCGACCTGAAATCCCTCACCGCGACGACAGCGACGTTTCCGCGACGTTTTTTATTCCGCGTTTTTTATTCCGCACACATTTCTTTCATTTGTTCCAATTGTTACTCGATTGTCAATTTTCAACGCGATTTATTACGATAATTTGATTATTTGATTTTACAAAAATTATAAATTCAAGGAAATATAAAAGGAGAATCTGAAATGTCTCTGTTACTTGTGCAAACGTCGCAAACTCTTCGTCGTTTCTTTCTTTTCTTATTAATAGAATTTTTAAATAACTTACATAGGGTATTATACTTTTTTTTATTTCTTTGATTGTAATTTAACGTAATTGAACGTAGATATTGAAGAAAAAGAGGAAAAAAGTTATATCAATATTTTTAATTTAATTTCAACAGTTTGAGAAATAACATCGATGTGTTTTATTATTATTATTTTTTTTTTCCCCCTCTTAATTTAAGTATCTACAAATATCGTAAATCTTAAATATCATATAAAAATGATTACGTATGAATGTACGATATTTTTATTATTATATCTTTTTTTCTCTCCCTTTTCTATCTGCCTGTTCATCTAGATTTTTTCCTCCTCGTCTTTCTCTCGGTGACTCGATACGGCGAGGCAGAAACGCGAAGGTTAAAGGCTTAGAGTAAACCGCGCGCGGTGTGCTCCTCGTAAAGATAAGTACACCCGGACCCCCGCTGAAGGTAGTACCCCGCTTCACGTTTCCATGCCCCCCCCCCCTTTTCCCTACTCTCGCAGGTCCCGCTATCGGAGCACTATATCGTATACGCAACACACGCGCACACACACACACACACACACACACACACACACACACACACACACACACACACACACACACACACACACACACACACCATACACACTGCTGCAACTGTGCGGCTTCGTTTCTAATTAAAATTAGGTCGGACACAGTTTAGAGCTCGTCGTCGCGAAACATCCGTTGTTTGCGACTCGCGTTTTCGCCTCGCCTCGCCCGGTTTCGCCACCCTGCGAACTTTTAATTATTGACCGTTTAATCAATTAAATGGCCAAGACAAGGAGGGAACAGATAACACGACGACGTCTCAATTCGGAGTTGCCCCGGCGTTGTCCCGTTGTGTCTCGATCGAGGTTTGAGTATAAATATTAATATTTATAAAGGAAGAGAGAGAAGGATACATTTGTTTTAAATAAGAGATACAAGAGGAATTTGTATAAATTAATAGGCTTTATATAAAGTAATTTAATAAAAAAACTTGTATAATTAACTTATTGATTAGTTGTTATTACTTAATAATAATTTATTAATTTGTTAATAATATAGTTAATAAATAATTAAAATATATGAAATATTAATATAGGCAAATAATGGGAGAATTCAAGATTGAAGATTTTTAATATAAAGAATAGTAAATTTAAAATTTTGAGAGATTTTTTTTTAAACAAAAATTTGACGTGAAGCAAATTGAACATTCTTGTACAATTCATAATAGTAACAGCTCGAATATCGTCATCGCAAATGGTATCGTCGAGAAATAATGCTCTCGAAGCCTTTATCTGCAGACTGTCGCAAATAGACATGATAGGGGGGCCCCATTGGATCTTAATTCACCCAAAATCTTCTGGTTAAAATCTTTAACATACGGGGTGTCTCGAACAACTGTAGATAATTACACAAAATTGATGTTTCCAATATATTTTATTTTAGTTTCTTTTCGATGTGTAAAATGCTTTGATAAAAATGCCGGATTTTGAATTATTAGAATTTAATATTGAAAAGCTCTACCTCAAATTAGCTGGAGGACAAGATCTCATTTGTGATTTGAATTTCGAGTCACTTGAAATATAAAATCTATATGATAAATATAATAACAAGAGTAGTGATAGTAGTGAAAAAGTAATGCAATATCAGAATGCTAATTTAAATTTTTACAATATTTTTATTCAATATCTACTGTAGATCTAGCGTAATAATAATATAAATATTAATTACATAGACAAATTAATCAGGATAATTATCAGCCTAAATTAAAATAGTAAATTTTTATGACGATAGAATCCTTGTTTTTTTTTTTTTTTTTTTTTTTTCCCCCCAACAATAGTGATTACTGACATTTCTAATTATTACGATGACTAGCACGCTTCTTGATTTTTGATACCCCACGGCTGAAAGGGACACCCTGTGTACGAGTTGCATTAGTTATCTTTGCGCCGCAAAGGTGGTTGGAGAGAGGACGATAGGGGAGGAATGCAACCGTTGCTTTATCGACGAAGCGTGGGTTTCGAAGTGCCGTCTTCTGGCCGAGAATGCAGGTGCTTTATCTGGTGCGGGCCCCGCGCGCAGAGAAAAAGGCCGAACGATACCGGGGGACCGGCGGACCCGGGGATGAAAGGGGGAGTAGATTACTCCAAATAAACTCGTGTCGAGATTCGTTTCAGTCGTATTTAACACTGATAAGGAGATCGAACGAATTTTATAACGTTCTCTGACCACTTCGGCCCAAATAATTATCAGGCCCCATCGGATCTTCGTCTCTGAAATGCCTATGCCGGACTCGTATCACAAAGAAGGAGAGAAGTCTCTAAGTCAAAGTCGAAGATCAATGAGAAAATATAAATTGAAAGAGAAAAGTGTATAAACATTTGTCTTTCTTGTAAAAAATAAAAAAAAAGAAACAAGACTACCGTCACAATGCCTTTTTAATATTTCTGTACTTCTCTTTTTATAATGTGTGTAATGTTCTTATTTTACATACAGATACAGAAGTTATAAAAAACTGTATTATACATTATTTTAATATTATTTTAGTAATTATTTTAAAATCAAGAATTGTTATATTAACAATTCTTTAGGTATAATGATATACATATAAGAAATAATTTTTTTATTGTTTTATATCACGATTTATAAAAACTATCATATTATTTTTTGAAAAAAACTTCTTTATTTTTTTATTATTATATCAATTTATTTATTGATTACATTCCGGTGAAGAAAATTGCAAGGAAGGAAGAGACTTAGGAGCGAGGAAAGGAAATTTAACGAGCGGACGCTCAGCCAATGGCACTAATGACGCTATAATTAATTGCACAAAAGACTGGCCATTACGTCCGTTTCACACGCGAAACCTCGAGGAAGCCTCCTCGACTGCTTGCGCGACACGCAATTTATTAACTCAGTCAAATTACATGATGTGTAATATTGACAGATTACAACGATGAAGTTGAAATCAAAATTAGTTGGAATAAAAATTTAAGATATCACAAAATTATTTTACAAATAAAGATTTAGAAAGATTTAAAAGTCTGTCAGAAATAGTTAAAATAGTTATAATTAAAAGAAATTTTTGAAATGCTAGAAAATTTCAGAAGTTTTTAGAAATCAAATATATATATATATATATATATAGGAATATTCCAAGCGGGAAGAAAGAAGATGTCCCGCCGATCGTCCTTGCGACAAAGAACTGTTGGCGCCCAAGAAAGAAACCCGGTCGCCCTCGACTCGACTCGACTCGACTCGACTCGACTCGATTTAGGCGGTTTAGGCGCATGTTTGTAGACCTGATGCATGTAAAACCGATGCAGGTTCAAGTGTCATCTCGTTCGAATCATCCTTCCAGGAAGAGAGACCTTTTCCGGAAAGTCAGTTTCGTCCCTACGACGAAGGATTCGAAAGAAAATATTCTTCTTCGCGTTGGAATTTATCGTATCTGAAAGATCGGTTCTTAGACACGTTCTCATAAAAAAAAAAAATCGTTTAGGGCATATGTCGTGTTAAATTTTTGCCAGCTCTTTTCTTTTTTTTCTCTCTTTCTCGCTCTTTCGCTCCCTCGCTCGCTCTTGCTCTCGTTCTCGCTCGCCCGCTCGCTCGCTTGCCTGTTCTGCTTATCATCTCGTGGCCGGTATTACCCCGATATCGAATGAATGCCTGGCTTTATGATCCGATCGCACGACCGATAGCGGACCACGTATGCACACCCGTTGATTATGCACTCGCGGTGCATGCGCATCGCGGAAGGCGGATCTAAAAGCGTCGCCGTTCGGCGTACGTTCCATTGTCGGGTAATCGAAATCTCACTCTATTCCTTGAACGACGCGCGTCTACAATTGCACTTAAATCTGGAATCAAGTTTCTTAATAATTAAACAAAATTGAGATTGATAAATTTTAAACCAACACAAGACTCGTTGATTTAATCAAAATTAAAGTTTCAAGAGGTCTTAATATTTAAAAAAAAAAAAAAAAAAAAAAGAAAGAAAGAAAGATTCTGAGAATTTCTTGATAGGCAAGATTACTATACTCAAAAATACGAATATTTATTAAAGCTACTACTTTAACTCTACTTTATTTTTCCTGTATATTATCGTGTCTCGCGTCCTCTTGCGATGTTGAAACGGCATCTTTCTCGCGCAAAGTGCGAGAATGCAATTTCACTTCAGCATTCCACGAACCTTGTCGCGCTCGCGATGTAAAAGAACGTGGAAGAAAGGAAGATCGGAGTGAAGTGGGCCTCAAGGCCCGGTCGCGGTATCGACGAATTATCGCCCGAAGGACGCGCCCGCGCCGTGCGTGACTTTGTTCCTGATAAAATTATCCTCGCGCCTGGTAACGAAGTGACTCGCGCGTTAACAACTCGCCGGCTGATTGCGAATTATGAGCCTCGGTCGTTCCCGGCATTTTCAACTTCTCGCACGCATCGCAACGCGCTTATCGTCGGATCCGTGATTTTTGAGGTAAGCCCTAATGCTTTGCAATAATACTAATGAGCGCTTTAACGGCGACGGCCATTTTTACCGTTCTAAGTAGTAATTAGCATTAGATTTCCTTGCCCACGCGACTCAATAAGTTACTTTACTGTTTTAATGACTTATTAATGCCACACCGGAGTGGAATTTATATAAATTTAATTCGATTTACATAACGATACGATCAAGAATTTTTTTTTTTTTTTTTTTTTTTTTATAATTTACAGCTTTGATTTTGCAACTTGAGCGCAAACGAGACGGATTTTAATTGTGCTGCAAAAGTGAGAGCTTTTATGTAGATTTTATGAAAGGAGATAACTTTGACTCGAGCACGTATCTTCACTCTTCAACAATTTCTTTCCCATTGCCACTTCCCATTTATCGCCGCCGACTCGATTCTGCTCAGCTCGTTTCGGCTTTACTCCTCGCTCCGCTTTCCTCGGGAAATCATCCGTGTATCTCTTCCGCGTCAGTTAGGATAACGCGCGACATCCTAGAAGTCGATAGATACTAGATAAGGCGCTGGTCCACGTCAGCGCGCAGCCCTCGCGACGCGAAATTAATATTCGCAATTCAACTTGAAGATCTTCCCACGAATCGAAACTTGCGAAACTGCAAATAGGCAGCAGCGCAGCTGTTTCTTCATTTAATTAAATTTTGTTTGAATAAGCATTGTTGAAAATTAAAGGCTCTACCCGGCGGGACGTTTTAATTTTAAAAGAAAAATGAAAATGAGAAATAAAAGACCGCAAAATGGTCAAACAAAATTGCAAAATGTAACGAAAAATAAAAAACTAAAAAAGGACATTATTCTTTTTAGAGAAAACTTTTCTCATAAGAATTTTTATCTCACGATCAGATTCAGAGACGAGAGAGAGAGAGAGAGAGAGAGAGAGAGAGAGAGAGAGAGAGACTCCTGCTTCGTGCTCACCCTGTACATTTATTTCCGTGTCGCTCGGACTAAGCGCGACGTCGTAGCACTCGATATCCAACAGATAAGGGCGA
Organism: Pogonomyrmex barbatus; assembly: GCF_055798465.1. Taxonomy (NCBI): domain Eukaryota; kingdom Metazoa; phylum Arthropoda; class Insecta; order Hymenoptera; family Formicidae; genus Pogonomyrmex; species Pogonomyrmex barbatus. Next base: position 9,514,343 of record NW_028297182.1, on the reverse strand, counting down.
GAAACGGTCCAGAGAGATCGGCGCGCCGCATCCGCGCGCCAAACTGAATATCCCGCCGTCCATTTTTCCGCGCGCGTCGCGTCGCATCCTCCCTTTCGTCCCCCCCCCCCCTCTCTCCCGCACGACGATGGCGAAGAAAGAGGTGAAGCAGACCCGCGAGGCTCGACGGGAAAGAGGGGCCGGGAACGGTGGTGAGGGGCACAGGCGGTGGCTATCGGAAACCCCACGGCCCCACGACCAATGCCACGGCGCCTTTATCGTTTTACAACAGAAAGGCGCACATCAGTCAACCGGTATCTCCTCACGCTTGATTTCCCGTGGCCACCCCCTCGTACTCGCCCGTCTCCCGTCCTCCCTCTCTCACCGCAGCCGCAATCCCTACGGCAGCCCTTCTTCCAACCTTCCCCCCTTTCCTCCCTCCCTCCCCTCCCCCCTCCTGCCATGTCTCTTTCTCTCGCATTCTGCTCCGACACTCCGCGTTCTCCGTTTTCCTTCTTCCGACCTTTCGTCCTCCTCCTCCTCCTCCTCCTCCTCCTCCTCCTCCTCCTCTTCCTCCCACCGGCGTTCATCGCTACCCTTCTTCGAGCAGGAGGTCGGCGAGGGGTGCGAGCGGTCGACCGGGGGTGGGCAGCAGATAGCGGGACGACGTAGCGCGCGGTAGTTATGAAAACATATGAAATATATTCAATCTGGGCCGACGCGATAACACCGCCGGCCGACCGCGGCGGCGGCGGACAACCCCCCCCTCCCCCCGGCCAACCCCCGCGGATACACGGATCGGGCAGGTGTGTGTGTGTGTGTGTGTGTGTGTGTGTATGTGCATCCTCGCGCGTGTGTCGCGTGTGTGCGCGAGGTGTGGCGCGTCGCCGTCCTGAAGATTGCGCGCTCGCTCTTTCGACGGATGCTGCTGTCGAGGGGGTTATCAAGATGGCGGAGGGATCGGGGGGAGGGATGAATGCCCGTCGACGCTCGGACTCGGGGAAAAGCGCCTCCCTAGAATTTCACTCGGACGCTCACCGGCGGTACCACGAACTCCGCCAATTATTCGGATTGTGAAAACGGAAATACCGTGAGGAATGATTAGAAAGAGAAATTTTTTTATGATGAAAGATGTTTCGATACTTTTTATTCAGGATGGAAAATCCTGAAAAGAAGACGGTGGAAAATAAGACTAGGTAACTTTCATCTTGCTTCACAAGACGGAGAAGAGTATTTTTTTTTTATCCTTCGATATTCCATTATCATATTCGATGTGTCTGACGATCACTCGCATGATCTACTTCCGTCTTTCTCACTTTAGATGATTCACACGAATGAATCACCCTGTTTGAATTACTCTTGGACATGCAATCATGACTTTTCTGCGTAACAAAGCGATCCGCTATAAGCTGGATTTTAATTTCAATATTGAAATGAGGCATTTTTCTCCGAGGAGAGATTGTACGCGTGAGGAACGCGATCAAGATAAGTAAAGTCTCTCTCAATAAACAGCACAAGGTGTCAAAAATTCCACGCATACACGGCATCCCCCTCGCTCTCGTCTCGTCCCATCTCTGCCGATCGTGAAAACTATCGCGAATTCGACTTCGGCCTCGACTTCTCGAATTTGCTCGCCGCTTTCGAGTCGAGGCGAGAGTGGCAACGAGGCCGGCAAACAACGAGTCACCTCTCCGTACATACAGACACACACACACACACACACACACACACACACACACACGTATACCCAAATACACACGGGGAACACGCTAGGAAGGAACGGGGTGGGCCGCGGCGGACGGGGGTGGGGGAGTTTGTTATCGTTATCGCGCGACGTGGCCGCGTGGCGATCGCGATAACGCCTCGCCGCCACTCTTATCGGTTGCGCCGGTTTGCTTGCTTCGACCCCATACCGTACCTACCTACCTACCTACCTACCTACGTAACCTACGTTCGTATTCGCCGACGCCACCGACACCGACACCACCCGACGTCGCGTCCGTCCATTCCGGCACGCTCCACTTCGCCCCGGCCGGTTCGTAATCGTAATTTTTGCGCCACTTCGCGACACGCTGTCCTCACCCGAAAAAACTGTACGCGGAAGGAAACAACGATTCGTAAACGACAGATTATGCGATAACGCAACGCAACGACGCGGCTAATAATAGCGCAACGATTATAAATAGAAGTAGTACGCAATTGAGTCTATTGAGTGTTCGAGGTGTTTATGTATTTCTTTTTTTTTTTTCTTTTTTTTTTTTTTAGTGATGGCGCAAATTCCGGATGAATTTTTAAAAGCTCGAAGTGTTGGAGTTCGCTACGCGAACTCAATTGAATAAGAAAATCGTTGATTTAACCTGTAATTTTAGCCTAACAATTTAAAAGTTAGCGTTGCCATGATACTTATTGATCAATATTAAACAACATGTTTGTGACAAAAACAAGAAGATGTGTGATAAATATCACAATATATATTAAGAATTTATTCAACATTCTAGTTTACGTGATTAAATCGTACAAAATATAATATTAAATGGTAATGGTAATTAAAATACTGACCTAAACGTAACCAATGTATTTATTGCTAATAAATACATAATTTAATCGTAAACATGCATTTTGATCTCTAAGAGTTTATATTTTGGCAAGTGAAAGTCTGATGCCGTTTTTTGCGAATAATAAATTAGATGCATTTTTTGAGGGAGCAGGAGGGGGTTGTTGATAGTAGCAGTTCCTTACTGGAATCTGGCAAAAATCTCATAAACCGCATCCACTAGAAAATGCGGGGCACGCGACTGTCGCTCCATTGACCCGCGTTAGTTTTCCAACCCCCTACTTCCGCCACTCGTTTCGGTTTACTCCTATAACCACTCCCCCCTCTTTACCCCGACGGGTCCACCCCTAAGTTGGCTATTCGCCACCGGGTACGAGGAGCCACCAGGATCGCTTTTATGTGCCTCCCTTCCCCCCCCGTGTGTCTTGGCACGTAACACGCCATCCTCCACCTGACACCCCGCTGCACAGGACGGCTGGCAACTTCATTCGCTGAAATTAACCCATCATGCCCTCGGCAGCGTGAATTGCGACTGTATTACGAGGAGCCGTTGGTTTGAGCCGCGCACCCTCGTTTCATCTTCTTTCTTTTGAAAATAAAAATATTTTATTTCAATTTATAATTTGATAATTCATTTAAATGAATATTGTTATTAATTTTATTTTATCGTAAATTTCTTGTTTATTATTAAATTCGATTTTATATACTTTGCGATGCGAAAATAAATACTAAATATTTTTTTTGGAATTAATGAAATAATAATTTTAACATAACATTAGTATAAAAACATATTACTTATAATAATCGTTTTCTTCGTTTCCTTTTACATTACAATTATATATAATATTAAATATAATTATATACAAGTATATATTTATTTTATATAAAATAAAATTTTCTATTAAATATGTATACAATTTTAATCGCCGATAATGAGTTTTAATCAGTTTGAGTTCCAGAAAATTATCCGATTAACGACTTTTACAATTCGCGCATCGTTAATTATGTAGCGTCGAGACAAAGCGTGAATGTCATATTTTTTTAATTGAGCGTGATTGCGTAATTTTCTGATTGAGATGCTTACTCGGAGGATCGATAATGAGAGAAAATGAGAGAGAGAGAGATATATATATAGAGAGAGAAGGAGCAGCGTGTCAGCGTGTCGCGCGTTGCCGTGCACTTCCGTTCATTCGATCGCGACGATAACAACAACAACGACGCGATAACCAACACAGGCCATGCGAGATATCGATCTGCGATCGATCGCGCACGATAACGCTTCGCTCGCGGGATAATCGCGCGGAATGTCGCGATAATAAACGCGAGCATCGCGTTTACCGTTATCCCCCCATGTCATTTTTCTTTCTGCCCTCTCTCCCTACCTCTTCTCTTTGTTCTTTTATCTTTTTTTTGCATCTTACTCCCTGTTATTTTTCTCTAAGCTCTTACGTTTTGCTTCTGTTTATTTCGTTCCTAGACAATTTTTTCCATTTCTACATTTAGCCGTTGCGTAAATCCTTGTTGTCTTCCTTTCCTTTATCCTTTTTCTTTAAACTTCTTTTTTCATTTTTTTTATTATTATAATCCGATTATATCTTTACGTTACATTTTTTTTTCTATTTTGATCTTAATTAATATGAATTTAATTTTATTTTTAATATCAAAATATTTTAAATAATATAATTCATTTTACTACATTTTGTGAGAGATTTCTCTTAATATTTTATTTATAATTAAACCTATAGCTTACATTGTCATTTGTAAGCTTTTATTTGTAATTTTCTATATATTTTAAGAAATTTTTCTGGCACTATAAAATTCCGTTTCTTCCTCTTTCGTTTCTTTTCTTCGTCGCTCGATCGAGGCAAAGGAAGTTCGCTTTACGCGACGATCTATTTATGATCTCATCTAGGATCGCGCTGGCCATCGAAGCAGATCGATTAATTGGGAACGAGCGCGATCGCGGCATTTGAAAAGCAGTCCGAGCGTGTTTAGCGTAAAATAGCGGCACAAAAAAATGGAATGGCAGCAGCGGAGACGTTGATTTCCGGGCGATACCTAATCGCATATGATACAATCGGAATGTCTTTTGAGAAGATAATCAATATCTTCTAATCATTTATTAATCTCTAATCAGTTAGTATGTCCATTTAATGACATAGTTGAAATAGTATATCGATTTAGTATATCGATTTATTCCCTCCCTTTTATCTGCTTTTCTGTGTTGCACTCCGTGTGGAAGGAAATGTATCTTCCTGTCGGGGCTGATGACGTTGTCCCGTCGGGTGTAAATTACAAGGCATGCGGGCGTGTTCGCACTCCGCGACCGCGCTGGACCGCGCGCGATAGCGATCACGTGAGATCGGTCGTGCACGCGCAATCGCGATCGGGAGATATCGAGATCGCGCGGAACGCGAGATCGTTGAGCGACCGGGCGACCGAGGGTGGTCGACGATGAGGAGAGCCGCCTCCACTTGACCGGGAACTCGATCCTCGTCCTTGGCACCGCGGTCGCGATCGGATTTCATTGGCGCGATTTCTCGCTCGCCGACGAAAATCCCGCATCGGTGCACTCGCCCTGAGACGAAATTCTCCTGCAATCTCAAATCTGTAATTAAAAAAAAAAAAAAAAAATAAATAAATAGATGCTCCATACGACACGCAAGATATCTGTCACGCAACTTTTTATTTGCAACGTAAATGCGACAAAAGCGAGTTTAATTCTGGGAATCACGTCCAGCATTAAAATTAAAATTTTGAATTATAGACTACTCTATAACATCTGAATTAATTTATATTAATGTAATGTGTTTTTTATGTGGAGAATATATTTTTACATCTATTATTTATAAAAAAAAAAAAAAAAAAAAAGAATTTATGTCCGATAAGTGCAATTTGTCAGAAATGAACGTTCGTCGATCGTTCGAGAGAGGAGCGACTTACAGATTTTTTTTTTTTTTTTTAGGAAATTTGAGAACTTAAATCCAATCTCTCCTTCCCTCAATCCATATCTCTTTTCTTCTTCTTCTTCTTCTGTTTTTTTTTTCTCCCGTGACGCGGAGAGTTTATCACCTCGAAGTTCACGTAGAGCGCGATGCCTCGATCGATAGCGGGATATCAAATGATTTTTTTCCTCTTACTCGGTTCCTTATCTTGGCGAATGCAACTCCAGTCGGTCGGTCCAGAGTCTCGAAAACACGTCGCTGCGATTAAACGCGGAAACGAGAGGCGATAAGCGCCGCACCGAGGTGCACTCGCGTCGCCGAAGATCGCGGCTAATCGGTAGAAATTATCAATTATTAATTGCAAAGTCCGCCATAATAAAGCAATTAATTCAGGGGACAAATTGAAATCGCACAGCGATATATAGAATTCAAAAAAAATATATCTCTTTTGTGATTAAAGATAGACAAAATTAAGAGATAAGGAGCGCAAAATATCGAGAAAATTACGATAACAGCGTGAAATGCGTGAGATGGTAACTTTCGAGCGATAAAAGAGCGAGATTACTCTTAAACTGATTTAAGAGAGAATACTTTCACGGGTCTCAGAAACTTCATTTTTTTTTTTTTTTTTTTGTCAGAAATATCGCTACCGCGATCGCGATTGTCCACGATGATTCTTTTTTTTTTTTTTTCTCTCAACAGCCGCGGAATTTGAAAGGAGAATAAATAATGAATAGTATTCTCTGGAGAGTGCTGGTCGCAAAGCAAAGATAAACACTCGAGATGTGGAAGAGGGCCCTGGGTCAGATGAGATTACTGGCGTATCACTCCCCGGCCGCGTCTTATCGCCGTCGCGATAACACTCGACGCCCCCAGATCACTCGATAACCACGTTATCGACATCGGCCTCGTCCATCGGTCATCGCAGCCGCGTAGCTTGATAGAAGAAGACCGGGTCCTGACTCCTCTCTCCCACGATCAGCCTCTATTCTCTATTTCTCAAATTTCAATATAAAGTTCATTCAAGATCGAAGGTGGATGATAAAAGATACGCAGGAGATAAAACAGATGAAGTAACCAATAACCGATAAAATTAAATTTAACTGCAGATAATCTGCTCAGAATCGTAAGAATGTAAAATGTGCAAGTTACGACGAGTTATTAGAGGACAGTTGAAACAAAGGTAATTTATTAAAATCCTGAAATGAAATTAATCGTCTGCCGTCCCGTTAGGATTGCCGCACCGACCGGGACGGGATTGGCCTGCGTCGGCGTGATTTTTCTCAATTAAAGATGTATACCCAGCAATTCCGCGACTTTCGCGATCGAGGAACGCGCACGATTCGCTTTCTCCTGGCGACCGATCGATCGACCGGCGGTGCCGATTCGCCGGTATTTCTGCACTCTCGGAGCAAATACGGAAGGAGGGTGGAGGGTGGAGGGGAGGGGAGGAGGGGGATGCGGACAAAGATAAATGACTATATATAGCTGGGAGAAACTAATTTGCTCTCAGAAATGTTCGATCTCTCGATACGTATCTCGGTGCGCACTCACATTTTTTTTTCAGGTAGAGAGAACAAAAATATCAAGAATAGGCGTGACAGTACGATGCGTACGAAAAGAAAGTTGAGCTCGGGGGAAGAGAATAAGAATTAAATCTGCTTCGAGTTGAAAAGTGCCAAAGGTGCGGTAACACAAGACGAGAGGAAGGAAAGAGGAAAGGGAGCAACGGGGGTGGATCGGAGGACCGGGGGGAGGGGGGGAAGGGCGCCCAGAGAGAGTCGGTTTTCTTGGCCGGATCCTCCGTGGCAGGAAGATCCGGTCCCGTGCACCGAAAACTGGTTCGTGCGGCATCAGATTGCGAAGATAGCCATGTAGTTTTATATGCCGGGCCCGTTGCGGTATCGGATGGTCCCATCGGATACCGCCGGATGACTTTCCTGCGGATTCTCTCTTTCCCATGGGTTTCCGATACACCCCGTGGCCGCCGCCGGCGCGAGACCGCGCCAGGGCCGCACTCGGGGTCGCGCCTCGTCCCGATGGAAAAAAAAAAAAAAATGTTCGTCGAATTTGAATGTTGACTTGATCGCCGGTCAATCAATCGCCGCTGAAGTTCGATGAGAAATGAGATCACTCTTGCGTGATTAATTCGAAAGAAGCACGGATGTATCGAGATTAATACATCAAAATTAACGAGTCAAGCTTAATACGAGGCAAAATGGCAATGTTAATAATGATAATAATAATTGTACGTACAATTATTAATAATTGTACGGAGTAAGATGTACATGAATAGAATAATAAATTGTAATAAGTATGTCAAATTCGTTGAACAAACGGAACTTTACGAGTTTGAATAATCTTTTTAATTATTATAATATCAGACGGAAATTTACATTTTACATCCTTTCCTTGATTTTGATGAAAATTGTGTACTTTCTTCCCCACTGACACGCCGAGAGGTATCTTTTGCATCTCGCCGCGGAGCAAAGAGTGTGAGGATGCGTGTCCTTTGCGAGGGTGGGAAACGGTTGAGGGAAGGGGGAACGAAATTATCGCGGACGAGCGTAAACAAGCGGGCGAAATTAACCTTCCAATTTCTGCGGCTTGTTGCTAAATAATCGATCGTCGAACTCCCCGGCCGCCTCGTTCTCTGCAACAGGTGCGACTCGTCCAGTCGTGGTTACACGTTGCGGAAATTCCCTTTTGCCTATCCTATTTACCGTGGCGGTAAGCGGTGTTTCGCTATTTTCAAAAAAAAAAAAAAAAAGAAGAAAAGGAGAGACTTTGGGAAAAATGTCCTAACTCTCGGCTTAACATTCTGCGTTTTTTTATTATCATCATTACAAACATCATTAGGTTCTGCTCTGTATTATTTTGTTTCATTGCTCTTATTTAGTAAAACCTTTTTAAATCTGTAAAATAAGATACGATACGATTTATGTGATTAATTATTCGATAACATGATTATTTATTACATTTTATAATATTAATCAAATATTTCTCGTGCTTAAATATTTCAGGGGTTTCAGTGATTTGAATTTCACGTCGTGTTTCTTATTTAAAATTAGTATTAATTTGCATTTAAGTGATCGCGCGATCGTTCCTCGGCGTCGCAGCGCAACGTGTAACGACGGCCGATCGGCGTCGGATAAGCCACGCCAACTATTTCGAGTTATAGCCCGGCGAGAGAGTTACGGCGAGTCGGTCGCTCGCGGGATTTATTAACCCTTTCTCCGCTAAAGACGCGTATCTGCGCACCCAGTCGAGTTCGAGGACCTCGCGACATCATATATAATAAAAACTGTCGCGGCGAAACTGAACGGAAAAAATAAATATCGAGCGAACAGTGGAACGGGAAGATCTTCCAAGAACCTTTTTTTTTACTCAAGTTTAACTCACGCGATTTGATATCGACTGAGAGAATCCTCTTAGAGGATCTTCTTAGATTAGAATTTATTAAAAATTTATTAAAAATTATATTTATTAAAAAAAAAAAAAAAAATATTCATACTTGCGGAAAGTCTCGCGCGAGATATTCGAGCAGTTTTTCTTTTTTTCGAACGCGAGTCTTCTCGACGCTTTCGACGCTCGATCGCGCACACGTCTGGTCTACCTACGAACTACGGCGATCGCGAGGTCCCGAGTGCAATTTCTGACTCTTCACGGGGAACACCGTCGTCGACGGCGGAATCGATAGCGATAACGAGAGCGCGGGTACCCGCATGCCCGACGCGACTTCCGATCGACGGAATAAACAGGCGTAACGCGGTTAAAAATACTCGCGATACGGTAAATGCGTCGCCACCGTCGATGCTTATCGATGGCTCGCCCGGGTGATAATTAACGATCCTCTGGGTCAGCATGTATATCAGCTGCGGTGGTGCTTTATCGCTTCAGACTTCGCCTCGTTCCGCGTAGTGCGCTTTACACTTGATAATCGGGTCCAAAATGACGATAAAAATATATAAAATCATTTTACGTGATACGGGAGTATTAAATTGTCAATCCCCTTTTTCTTTCTCTCTTCTTCTTCTTCTTCTTCTCTCTCTCTCTCTCTCTCTCTCTCTCTCTCTCTCTCTCGATTTGTGAAATATTTTTAGAACTCGCATGCATAATTTGCAAGATCGGCAAAATATTAGATGAGATAAAAGATCTGAAATTGACGCGCGGAAGTGCGATTTTATTTCACCCAAGAAATTTGTAGTTTGTATTTGAAGTAATTACGAAGCGTATCATTTTGCTAACGACTGATGTTAATTACATTTATATTTTTTTTTTATGTTACAGGTAAGTCTGAAATCGGATACGGACGTAATCGAATAATATAGATCCTCGATAATAATGGCACTCGCAATTTAAGGTAGTGAGTATATTTTTTTTTTTTTTTTTTTTTTTTTGGAGCATGGTCGACTGTATATCAACAACTAAACTTCACGGGTAGGGGACATCCGCTTTCGATGTCCGATCACCGGAAAATAATTGCTATTCATTATGCGAGTGGCATAGATAAAAGTGTTAAATAATCGTCCGGTAGTGACGGCGATTCTAACGAGCCATCCGTAAACGCGTCAGTAAGGATTAAAATTATCGCGAACTTTTAAGAATTGCGCTCTTATCTAGACTTTAAAAGAATCGCAGCAAATAAATATTCTGATTAAATTACCAAATAATTATTGGACCTCAGCCAAATAAAGAAATTTATTTCCACGATTTTTTTCCTAATTCAAATTATTCGAAACAATTATATCGTTTACATTTTAAATACCTCGGAAGATTTAAAGTTTAAATAATTTAGTACTTTTAACTTCTCTAAACGTAACCGTGTCATTTGAAGTATTATATGCTTATATTATTTAAAGAAAAAAAAAATAGATATTCTATGAATATAAATTGTTTTTAAATTATATAGATTCTGAGTAATTTGTAGAATTTTGATGACTTCAGATAAGGAGTCATTAATTACCTAACAGCGCTTTGCTTCCATGCTTCTTGGTTTATTTCTCAACTTTTTTTCTATTCTTTTCAAACTCTCTCTCTCTCTCTTGTTTATATTTATTTATCGTTCAGAGCCTTGTATATCGCTTGCATTTTGCTTTTATCTCTGTAATGCGTTCCAACGGGGCTTGCCCCAGAACAATAAACCGATCCCACCCTCTCCCCTCTCTCTCTCTCTCTCTCTCTCTCTCTCTCCCTCTCTCTCTCCCTCTCTCTCTCTCTCTCTCTCTCTCTCTCTCTTTCGTCTCTATATTGGCGATAGCAAGTATGCAGTGCAGATTACGATTTGTCGTTAGCCTTGCGATAAACTTTATGTCGTGATGGTGATATCTGTCGATTTGCAACGCATTAAAACATCCGCGCGCGCGCGCGCGCGCGCGGGCGTTCGCCGATAGCGAACCGCGACTTTTTTCAGACTCGCTTGCCATTGCGATTTTCATGCGATAGCATTCTCGTCATTGATAGACACGTTAACGCTCTCGCACAGCGCGCTCGGATAACAATTCGGTCATCCCGAGGTAGATTATTCGGAAAGATGACGGATGCGTTTTGCAACTGAGACTTGGTGGGATAATTATCGGGTGAAAGCAACAGTGAAAAAAAAAAAATAATTTGCGAAGTGTGAAAGAATGCATTTACAATGTGGCTCGATATATATTTATATCGATCACCATCATCAAATAAAATTACTATTAAACTAAAATTACTACTACTAATAACGGTAATAAAAAAATTACCGTTTGGAATTATTTTTCTTTTTTCATTACTGATATTTATAAAAAGATTAAATAAATATGCGTTCTATATATATATATATATATATATATATAAACTTCAAAAATATTAGAAGTGAAAAGAAATTTTATTTGCATTTATTTAAATGGATTGTTTGGAGAGGATTGATTTGATCTTAATCGATCGTAGCTATTTGATTACGCGTTGCCGCAATTGGATGATGTCGGATTTACGCGTGTCTGATGATCTGCTTCTATGATGATCGTTCTAATCGTTTATCGAGATGGAAAAGATTGGAAGCCGCAATTAAAAACTGTGGGATCAGAAAATAGCGATCCGAGCTTGGTGTCGCGCGCACTTTACGGCACGCGCAATATCACAGATACACCGCGCGCGTACTTCTCTCAAGCGCGGTGTAGTTCGCTCGGTTAAAGTGGCGGGTCCGTTGTGGCTCCCTCCATTGTGCACACGCCCGATTGTTTCTATTCAGACACCCGTTAACGGCGCGCATCCTGGCACGCTGGCTCCTAATTGCACCCTGCATAATCGCGCAACTCCCTCCCCCCCTCCCCTCCCCGCGAGAAACATCGCTTTTCGGAAGCGATCTTCGATCTTCTCCCTTCTCGGTCGGAAGAAGTTTTTCTCGCAAGATTTTCCTGAAATTCCTACACGGGTGTGTTTGAGTTGATGATTTTTATTTATATTCTAAAAAATTGCAACAATTTATCAAAGTTATTAGCAAGGGAAATAATCAATTGATCGTCACGAGATGTATTGTATTCGTCGAAGAAATAGAAGAGTTGAAAACATCTTCTTCAGGGATGGAATTTTTTATTTTATCGATCAACAGTCACACTTTTTGTTATTAATCTGGACGACAAGATTACATTTTTGTTTGTTTTGCAAAATAATTCAAGGATAATTTAATAATTCTTTTCAAGCGGGATTTCCAGCGGGATTTCCAATTGGAATTTCTTTTCTCGGTCAACCTCGCGTTACTGGAGTGGCTCGAAATTCCACGTATGTATCTTTTTCGCGATGAATTTAAATGTCGGCTCGAAACTGAGACTAAAAATCAGGAGAGGATCAGGGCAAAAACAAACCGCCGTTGTCCCCTCTCCGTTCTCCTCGGCTGAATTTCACGGCTCGAACTTTCCCCGCGCTCTCTCACGATTCCTGCTGCACGATCCCGCTGCAGCATCGTTGCTGGGCCGGCCGACGATGCGCCTCGCTTCGGGCTGTATGCGTTGCGATCCCGTATCTCTCGTTACACTTATGCAACCCGAGATTTATTGCCGATGATTATGCGCGGATGGAAGTACGCGCTGCAGGAGGAGGAGGAGGAGGAGGAGGAGGAGGAGATGGGCCCTCGCCCTCGGCTATCGAACGGCCGCTATCGATTGACGTGACCGCGACGTCGTCCTCGATATATCCCTTCTATCGATGCCAAACACGGTGCTCTACCTGCTCGTTCAGCAGAGGATAAACTTGCACCAGTCGTCGCCATTTTTATGCTACCCCCCCCCCCCCCACCCCCGTCGATCTTTCCTTCTCTCTTTCTCTCAAATCGGTGCGATCGTAGATTATCGAGAAGTGAAGGAAGAAATTACATTTCATGTTTTTTATTTTTAATATATTTTTTTTTTTATATATATTTGAACAAGAATTATGCGAAAAGAAGAGGAATATTTTAATAACATTAATAATATTAATAACATTACCAGCACATAAAATATAATTAGTTTTAAATCGAGAAAAATATTCTCATATATAAGCAAGAGTATTATAATTTTCTTAAGAATTTTAATCTTTATTTGATTGAATTTGCATTGATGCAAGTGTTACTTTTTGCTCAAGATTAAAAATATTTTATATAAAGGTTATAACATTCCTATTTATATATGAGAATATCTACATTTGCATCAATACAAATTCAATCAAATCAAGACAAATATTTCTAAGAAGATTATTATTCTTGCTTATATATATATATAGTCTTGATTTAAAAATAACTTTTTTTCTGTCTATCTAGTAGTTACTTCAGATATTTTATTACTTGATTTTACATTTTCACGAATATAATTGGAATTGCAAGGAAATTATTATACAAACGGGGATTTTAATATAACGTAATGCTTGATTACTATTGAATTTCATGTCGAAAATGAAAGTCGTGGCAGGTCGTGGTGATCGATCGTTCGCCGTCGCTTCCGAGTTTGATCGATCGATTATCGTCCACATACGCTAATTACTAATTAACCGTTCGCGACTGACGGATTCGACGGGGGTCGTACGTACACGACGGGGTTAATAAGGCCCCGGAGGGAGAGGGTCTCGCTTCGTTTCCTCCACGATCGGCCTCCCGTCGCTAATTAATATACGGGCCCGTTAAAATTCCGCTTGATGAATACATTCTAATTTCTACGTCTTAGACGCGCCGGCCGCGCTGAATCTGCCGTAACGATCGGCCGATTTCTCGACCGATAACGCGGTATCGTTAACGAGGATCTCCCCGAGCCCCCGAGTCCCGGGCCCCTCTTTCCTCCTCCTCTTTCTCCTATTCTATTTATCTCCTCTCCGTTTCTTTATCCTGCTCTATTCGTTTCTTCTTCTTCTTCTTCTTCTTCTTCTTCTTCTTCTTGTATTCGTATCTCATTGATTGCAAAGTATCATGTCTTCTACTGTTATCATTATTATTATCATTGCCGAGGCTATTTTAGTAATTGGAGATTATCGATGAGCTGTCTAAATTGAAATCTATGTCGATTACAATTTTGTCAATGTCAATTTTGTCCCTGCCATTTTCCTCGAGTTTGCAAAATATATTTTTTTTATTTCCTTTGTTTTAATGAAAAATCGCCCTCGTCGTGTATCGTCAATTATTTTTTAATTAGTCAGTTTGACATTGTTTTGAATAATAAACTTTACATGTACTGAACTGTAGATCTGTATTTTTTTATTAACACGACTTCATAATATTCCATTAAAACTTTTTACAATTTAAATACATTTTTACTGTGCAATATATCGCACCTATATGACTTTACATTATGAATCACAATTGTTGTTTTTTTTTTCTAGTTAGAGTTATCAAAATTATTTTTGCACGATTCGATATTCAATATAATGCCGGCAATCTCGGTATATTCAGATCAGAATTCATCAGAACACTTTTTCATCTTTTTCTCCATTGACTCCTCCGCTCTGTGCATTTACTCCGTACTGTGAAACGCGAGACATTTTACCACGGAACAAGAGCGACGATTGTTAAGAGCGAGCTAATGCGAATTGCCTTTAACGATCGGCTCCGCACTATCGCGCGCTTATTTACGCCTCGATCGCTCGCTAATAATATCGTTATGTAAATTCACATCGGGTTCTCGGGTGCGATTCGCGGCGATACGATGTGATACCACGCGATACCACCAATGCGACTCGCTCTCGTCGCATCGTCGTCGGTATCGATCACGTCGCCTTTGCCGATCCGATGCTCTCGCATCACGTTCCCGATATCACCCGCTCGTAAATTTGAGAAACGTAGAGCGCATTGCGACTCGATCGATTAAAGCACAGAAGATATTACGGATTCGGACTTGACAGCGTCGAGTACCGTAGAGATACATTCCACCGGTTTTAATTAAAGTAAAATTAAAGGCAAGAATTTAGATTGAGAGAATTTAGATTGAGACCAGCTTGAAGAATAAACTCAAAAAAACTCGAAAGTTAAACTGAATTTAATTAAGTTTCGTAATGAAAGAAACTGAAAGAAACTGAGATTCCCTCATTAAAAATTAAATGTCCGCTTTGACGGCTGTCTTTGCTCTTTTTTTAAAAACTTACTTGTGTGCCAAGATCAAAAAGATGGATTTAAAAATTAAATTAAATGTAAAAATATAATTAAAAAATTGGGAAGGGGACTGATTGAAATTACAATTTAAAATCAAATTTTCGAGAGTATAGAATCACGCGCAAGCCGTATACTAACGGCTTGGCTCTCACTCGCCTATTTATCTTTACCTTCATATCTTGACATTTTCTTGAGATTTCTTTGTTTATCCATTTGTAATTAAATTTTCGTTGGATTTTTCTCTTTTTTTTTTTTTCTATAAGTAGCGAAGTACTTCCGAAGGATTAAACCATGGACAACATGGTAGAAGGGGGAGGGGGGAAGGGGGTCGTCCCTTTCTTCTTCCACGCTAAATTTCACGTTGCGCGCTCGCGCGCCGCGTTGCGCATGCGCACAGCGTGTACGTGTGTGCGCGCGTGCTACGTGTATACGTTGAATAATGTAGCCAGGCCTCTATCAGCATAGCCTCGTCGAGAGCAGACTGGGGCCGCTCTGCTCGCTCGCAGATACTTGGCTCATTCGCGATAGATCGCCGAAAGATTAGGGATATCCTCGTCCCCGTTCGAGTTTATCGGATCGCCGCCGCTCCGCTCGCCCCGCTCGCCCCGCTCGCCGACGGACGCTCTCTCCCGTCCGTCTCTCGATTCGTCCGCTCGTCGTATAGGTGCGCGGTCGTCTATTTTCAGGGCGATCCGGGTGTAATCGGCCGAACTCACTCTGAGAGTCACTCACATATTTATAGCCGTCATTATGATGAATTAAAACTGTAGATACGACCTGACCCCTTGTCCTTTTTTATATTCGAAAATCATAGTAGTGGTCATAAGTCAAAATTTTGAAAAATAAATTGTTCACGCTTCTCTTTTTCTCCCTCTTTTTTAGTTTCACTTTTGTGAAATGAATCAAATGTTTAATTTACATCATCGGAAATGTCAGCGCTTGCTTTTGATTGTTGTTTTTTTAGCGGATAAGCGGATTATGTTGATCGTGACTTTCTCCTCCTCTTTGTTGTATCGCTATGATCATAATTGTGATCACATTTGATATTATTACAATAAATATTGAATATTTTATTTTGATTATATTATATATTATTCCACACACACACACACACACACACACATATTTGTGCAGTAATCAATTCCGTTATATGTGTTTAAATGTAAACAGAATAATTACGGGATACCTTCGGAGCATAATGTCATGTAGATCCACGTTTCGAGTTTTACTCCTGTTCCAACAATACACGAGCACGAATAATATGGATCACCGTGCACGCTCCGACGTACATCACGATGTTTCGAATTTCCACTCTCTATATCAGATATTCCTGCCGTCTCGTCCGATAATAAAATCTAGATAGAGCTGACAAAGCCGTGAGGGACGGGACCGTTGTTGCTGCTGCTCGGAAAGTCGTCCTTTCGATCGACAGGACAACAGCAGAAGCAGCAGCAACAGCAGCAGGCAGCAGCAGCAGCAACGGCAGAGGCTCCGCGCGGCGATCTTTCCTGCTCGCTCATGTAAGTCGCCGGACGTGGCAGTTCGGCCCACTCGCCGCGACGCCATTGTAGCAAGATAAAACAGTGATAGGGAGATCAATGAAGGCGATAGGTGAAGTTATTACCGGATAGAGGAAGAGAGAAAGAAAGAGGGAGAGAGAGAGGGGGGGGGAAGAAAGAGGGAGAGAGAGGGGGAGAGAGAGAGAGAGAGAGAGAGAGAGAGAGAGAGAGAGAGAGAGAGAGAGAGAGAGAGAGAGAGAGGGCGCGATACGAAGAGAGAACGAGCTCCCGAGAACTCGTCGGAGGAGGAAGGATGGCGGGAGGAACGGGCCCCCGATAAGCAGAAACAGTTATCAAGAAATGGAAATGACTGATAAAGCGGCGCAACCGCTCGTTTTTAATGTTACATTAAGTCCGCCCTCCGGATTGTACCGGGTGTCTCGTGAGACACGAACACGCCGAACACCTTTAATGTTTAATTAATTGTGCTCAATCGTTGAGCGAGAGAGGGAAAAGTGTCTTTGCTTTTCTTTCTTCATTGTCACGTTTCATTCATGATTCTTGGCATCTAGGTTACATTATACCGGGTGTCTCGTTGCGCACCTCTGTCGATCTCTGAACGCCCCGCTGAATTCTCCCAACTTTTCTCTATTCACGATCTTCATTTAATTTTCTATTAAAAGAATTTCGCTTCTACAAAATCCTTAATTTTTTTCCGAAAAGATTGTACTTCACGAGTTATATAATTATCTATAATTTCTTTCAACTTAATATTATATATATATATATATATATATATATTATATTTGTTGTTTATTGATGACAGAAATTATAGCGGTCGAAGTTGTATATAGAGAAGTGCAAAAATTTTTTGACGCTGAATTGGATCTTTCTTTCTTTGAATCCGAATTGACAAAATTTCATTCGAAGCTAATTGTTAAATAATAATTAATAACATAATTATTATTGTACAATTATGTGTGAAATGAAATGCATTCTTTCTTTATTTAAAAAAATAACCATTATTATTTTTAATACGATATATGGTTTATAATATTACTAATATATGATTCGTATGCTGAGAAAAATTTTGCAATTATAGCGAAAATTAGATCTAAATCTAATTGAAAAATTAGCTAAAATTGATAAATGACTAGTATTGCGATATCGCATATATTTTAACTAATATGGATGGCAGAGATAAAATTTATATCTGAAGAATTTGTTAAATTTAGTACAAAAATCTCTTTGTAACGCCTACTCGAATAATAGCCAGTCTCTTATATTATGTGTGATTTTTATAAGACCTAAATAGTTTATATTATTAGCATGTTGCTATAAATTTTATATACGACAGACATAAATTTTTTAGTACAAAAATAGATACAAAAATAGCGATACATCTTAACTAGTGTAACTTAGAATTCTAACTGGATCAGAGAAATATTTGAGCTATATTATGAGAAATATTTTTTCGGAGTGTATTTGAATCTTCTAGATTCAAGATTTTCGAATAGTTTAGATTCGAATTATAGAGATTCGAAGTCGAGTTGAATAGTCCGCGTATTTCATTTTAGTTATATACTCGTGAAAGACCAAATCCATTTCGAAGTATTCGAAGATTTTGATTTTTATATTTTCAACGTGCATTTCTCGATCACCTTTTGTATTCAGCGAAGGGTTAGTTAATTCAATAGAGGAGAAATTTATGTCGGATCCGCGAGAGAGGAAGAAAAGGTCGATTGAAGGATAAGGTATGAGAGGGTTGAAGGTTTTTAGCTTCGACAGTATGGCGGCGGCTCTGATATCGACGGCGCGATCGAAACGTCACCGCTGTTTCTGGTTAAGCGCATTCGCGCGCTTATCGCCAGCGCATCGGCAGACATTATGCTAATCGCTTATCGATCGTCAATATTTATGCCTTCTCCTCCCGCCGGTGAGAGGAGGAGGAGGAGGAGGAGGAGGAGGACAGGAGCGAAAAGGGAGGAGACGGTGCGAGGCTCGAAATCTCTGGCAACGACTGCGAGAGGAAATATATATCGATTCGCGTCCTCAAAGGACCCGAATTCACAATCAGATTTTATCGGACGCGCCATGCGTCGATCGGTCCATACGAATAAAATTAATCGCCGTCCTCAATTTTATTTTTCTCATGTAATTAAATATTATTGCGAGAGAGTAAGAGAGAAATAGAGCCGATTATAACAAATCGATATATCGGAATTGTAATATACCGTTAAAAGTGAAAAAAAAAAATATATAACTCACTATTAATAATTGAAATTTATACGAGATATTATACTCGATTGTTTAAAAAAATTGCTAACCGATGATGATTTTTAACGATCAATGATTATTTTTGTATATAATCATCGTATTCTAATTTTCTGTCTTTCGTGGAAGAAGTCGCGAGTATCTCGATAATTTTCATTTACTCATCATTTTGCGGACGTCAGACACGGTGCCGTGAAAAAAATCGCGCGCGACTGTTTACACAGCAAGTGCCGACCTGTCATTTTTAATCGGTAGCACCATTCGTGCCGCTCTTTTACTGCTCTCGCTCAACCGCCTTTCTCGCCGCAGATTACGCTGCGAGATATAATCATTTCCGAATCGACCTTCGTACCCGTCGACATGCGTCACGCATCCCGCAATCTCGCGTTTGCAACAGCGCACGTCGAAATTTGCCGAAACGAGCCTCACTCTTCCGTCCCGCTCGTCTCTGCCGGGCAGAAGGGGATGCATCATTAATTCTTCGACATATTCAATCTTCGTCTTATGGGGGAGGGGGAGGGGCGAATGTGCGAGGTGGAACGACCGAAAAATTTTCTTCGGAACATAAAACGCGTAAATTCGCTTTAAAGAAAACGAGATGGGTAGATTCTAATGTTCATCTTTATCAATGTCTTTTAACATTAATCTAGGTTTAATTTATTCTTTATCTTTCTGATTCTTGGAACTAAAAAGAGATAAAGAGTAAGTTAAACCGAGATTAAAATTAATCTACGTTGATAAAAATATATACATAGGAGGGTCTTAAATTTAAGATATTTTCGCTAGCCTTCGCAAATGATGAGGTTGATACAGATTACGTATTCATTTTTTATTTATCGCTTTACCATCCACAAGTAATTCGAGTTTCAATTTACATTTCTAACACAACATGACGCAACGCGATGGCAGCCAAATGGATAGGATCCGTGAGTGCTCCCGTGAAACCGAAATTGAATTAAGATTGCTTAGCCTTAGAGCGTCGAACGAAACGAAGTTAGGCTCCGTCATAAACCTCTTGGCGTCAAGTTATATAGTATCGAGTGTCATTTGCATATCGTTTTAAAGTTTATTCAAATTTAATTTGCATTTCTAATCCCATCCGACGCGACCGCGATTAAAGCCACGATCTTTGTCCATTCGGAGGAGTACGTCCGGGAGATACAGGCGCGCTCGAGTTAAAGGGGGCAGGACGACGGCCCCGAAGGACGTCACGTGGGTGACGACCCGGTGCACTGTCACGCGGTCGTGCAAGGTGCATCGAGCGTTCTTCGCGACGGACGGGGCGGGTGTCTGCTGCTATCTTGTGACATTGAGGAGTCGCGGTATCTGTGCCAGCGAGTCTCTTCAGCAACCTGCTGCTGCGACCGAGATACGTCTCTGTCCACCCTCGCCGCTCTCCGCCTCATTCTCTCTCTCTCTCTCTCTCTCTCTCTCTCTCTCTCTCGCTCTCTCTCTCTCTCGCTCTGTTTTCTCTTCGTCTCTCCGTCAGCCAGCACAACTTTGCACCGTTTTGACGGCCGGAAGATAACTAACGTACTCGTCCTTCCCTATCTCTCACTCGCTCCTCTCCCTACCTCTCCTTTTCCTGTAGCGCGGAACCAAAATTGCCTTGCAGGGTGCAGGGCGACAGTTGGTATATGCGTTTCTCTCCTTACGGGTCTGGATACGTCGAGAGGAGATTTTAATCGGGTAATCTTCTTACAAACAACGTGGAGGAGACTTAGACTTTTAAACAATTTGACGAAAAATTTGAAAAATTTTAAATGATTTTCATATTAATATATCATATTGTGATTTTATTCGCAGTTATGTTAACTATGCTTAGCAGCTAATTATGTTTAATTAATTTAATAATATATCGCACCTTTTTTCAGCAAGAAGATATTTTTTTAAATAAATTTTTCTTAGAAATATGACAAAAAGCGCGATCCATTCCTTTCTAAGTCGCAGCCCGATATCATCCTCTACGATCACGATGTTCCGTGAACGCGCTGCGGTACCAAAGCTGCTGGCCTGTAAAGTGTCTACGAATTCGCTTTCAAAGTTCACGGCTGCGAATCGAAAGAACGCGCTGATAATCTCTCGCGGGCCTGACCTCACCACGCCGCGACGGACGGACCGATACGATTGTCTGCGTCGTGATTACGTTTCCCCGCGCGCTTTTTTCTCCTCCTTCCCTCCTTTTCTTTCCTAGTTTAGTACAGCAAATCCGTCCGGAACTTAGCGCGCCGCTGAATAACGCAAAATGGCCGACTGCAAGACGAGACGCCGCGGCTTCGGCGAGGTTCGGCGACGGCCATGAATAATTCATGGCCGGCGTTTCCTCATACAGCCCGAACGTGGCTCTTCTCAGAACGTGGCAGGACACAGGAAAGTGTCGATAACGATCTTCTCGTCTCCTCTTCCTCCTCCTCCTCCTCCTCCTTCTCTTCTGCCCTCCACCCCCGCGCAATACCAATCCCTTCTCCCCCCTCCCCCTCCTCTCTGTCTCTTTCTCCTGTTCGCTCTGTTTGTCGTCTCTCGCGCACTCTCGTTCGGCATGTGACTCACATACTATCTCGCACCGCCGCCGTCGCTGAACGTCATGGCTCGTCATGATGCGTCAGTGCGCCAGATAAAGTCACCTCGCTCCCTCTCCGTCTCACTCTCTGGTCTCTCCTCGTCATCCTCATTGTGTCACTAGCCCGCGCCCGCCGGTGACACCAGAGCGCCGTGTCCCACTTCCGCTGCTGCTGCTGTTGCTGCTGCTGCTACCACTACCGCCGTCGTCCTCCCTACCTCCCTCCCTCCCTCCCTCCCTCTCCGCCACTCTGCCGTTGCCGCTCTCGAAAATCGAAAGCGTCCACCCGCCCCCGCCGGAAATTCGCGCCGGGAATCAGATCGGACCAATTTCAGGCCGATTAGAACTCACGCGGGGGGCAAGGTTGCGTTGTGGCAAGCGCCGGTTTTTTAGAATTACGATTTTCAATGATTTGGAAAAGTAAATTCTCGTCGGTTGCGAGCAGACACGAGCGGAAACGATCGTGAGAAATCATTGCGCGCATAAGACGCAATCAATTTTGAAATTAACTTTATTCTAGTATCTCGTGATAAGTTCGTGATTTAAGTTCGTCATTTAACGCAAATCATTCTGCTCTGACGAAAGATTTGTGTAACGTCACTTTGGCTCTACGGGGGGGAAAATTCGCACGGAGCCAAATCGATTCAATTTCGTTTTCGAAAAGAAGCGAC
This sequence comes from Pogonomyrmex barbatus, assembly GCF_055798465.1. NCBI lineage: Eukaryota > Metazoa > Arthropoda > Insecta > Hymenoptera > Formicidae > Pogonomyrmex > Pogonomyrmex barbatus. Next base: position 9,492,281 of record NW_028297182.1, on the reverse strand, counting down.
GCGTACGTATCCGTTATGACGAGAAGCAGGCGTGGGACCAGGTGGGACCAGGTTGGCCCAATTCAAAGGGGCGATTAGAATTCGGGAAGATACGGATCTTGTAATGTATAACCAAACACAACCGAACGTATGCGCTCGGCCTCAGTGCTCGTATGGCGAGCTGCAGGAATATATCTCTCGAATGGAAATTAGCGTGGATTAGAATTTCGGCGATACGGATCTGTAATAGATAGCTCGGCTGCTGATTGTATGCTCGGTTTATGAAATTCGTACGTCCCTCTCTCAGGAACGAGTATATCTATAACGGAAATTATAATGACAAGCGTCAAGCGGGATCGATCGGATTTCAATTTTAGGGACGATCTGAGTTCACGAAGACGTAGCTCCGAAATAGATAACTGGTTACTAATCGCATGCTTAGTTTAATCTGTCATGTAATTATTGAGATGTCTTTACTTCCGAAGTACTAATTTTTTTACTGATTACTTATTTGTCCGCATAAATTAAAGATATGAATAAGTATAGTGGTAAAACATGGTTAATGGAACACAGGTGTGCAATTTATAATACATTAAAAATATTATAATAATTATTATGTTATTGTTTAATGTAAGAATATGTCTATAGGACATTTAATAGTGCTAAAGAGATATCTTCGTCAAAATGAGCATTTTGCAACGTCGGCTGTAGTCGTTTTCAGACTTTGATTAGATATTTAGACAACGATATTTGCTTCTTCTTTGTATTGTAATACAAGCAAACGCTCGAAATGTAGTTATGTAAATACATGCAGCCTGTAAATATCTCGCCGGGAAGCCAGGGCGATAAACAGCAACCTCGGAAATCATCCCTTCGCAGTGCCCAAGATTAACGTTATCACTGCAAAATCGCCATCTCCTAATCAGGCGATATCGATAACAGATTTATCTCACAGTGAAGCTTATCTGGCCGCGTTCTCCATTTCCGTTTCTCTTTCGTCCTCCGCGATAATTTTATCCCTTCATCTATCTCGGTGCCCTCTCATTTCTTCCCCTTTCTCTTTTTGATCTCTTTAAGGGAGAAAGGGAAGGAGGGGGGAGAGAGAGAGAGAGAGAGAGCGCAATAACGTTCGCTCAAGAGACGTTCGGCAATTTGTTTGCACGACGAAGAGGAAAGAGGAACGACGAGACAAAAAGAGAGGAGAACAGACGCGAGGGGAGACAGAAGGAGTGGGAGGTGAGGGGGGAGAAGGAAAAAGCGAACCGGATGAGTTGTACGCAGTCGAGGTAGCCTCTCTATCTAACGGCTGCGATCTAATCTCCCGCGAGAATCTAGCATCCTATCCCCTTATCGCCTGGTGAATCTCCGCTCCCTCTGCCTCCCGTACCATCACCTCCACCTTCTCCTCCTCTTCCTACTCTCCGTTTCTCCTCCTTCCCTCCCCATTCCTCCGCGTCACCGTACCGTATCAGCGAGCAGACGCGACGGTGTCCTAGTTTATACACATACTTCGATATCCTCGCGATAACACGTGGGGACACCCTCCACCCTTTCCCTTCCTTTGCCCTTCACCTTCTTTATTTCCTTTTTTTTTTTTTTTTACGATTTGCCATAGTGATGTTACATCGATGATGTTACATCGATGACTTCACGGACGATTCGATGACCGTTTCTCGAATAGTGGAGACCCACTCTGTGTTCAGGAGGAAAAAAAAGGAGGAGGAAGGAGGAGATAATAGACATGGCATAGAGCTATAGCGATCGAAAGTATCAGCCGGCCTGATAAGGAATTTATCGCCGATCGCACACCCCGGTGTCACCCGGTATGCGTCTCGGTCCGTCGGAATTCCCATTCCGTCGCAATATTCTTTTTTTGGATAATTCCCAGATAGGCAGTTCAGATAGTTTCTATAGAAATGTTAGCATACGAAAAAAAAAAAATGTGAATTTTTCAAATTCGTCTTTATGATCAAGATAGGGCAATCTACTATTTTAGTGAGAAGATGAAATCCCATCCATCAACAGTGAAATCTTTGATTTATACTGATAAATTCGATAAATCGTATCAAAGGATGTTAATTTAATGATTTTAACAAAAATTAATATTTCATTGAAAGTAATATATATATATATATATATATATATATATATATATATATATATATAAAATATACAATAAAATAAGTTTTTCTGATACATCCCCAATAGAACCTCTCGAGAAAGGCATACAGCTGTTCCAACGAGTGAAGCTTCATAAAAATTATTCCCATCGACGGTCGAAGTCGAAAATGCGAAGTTGCATTCAAGGCGGACGTTATAAATCTCGGAACTCTCATGTGGTTTTCATATCTTTTGATAATATCATATTTTCGAATAAAATCTTTCTGAGAATAAATTAACAAACGAAACGAAAAGGGGAACACGATATATTAGAAGGAGGACCGAAGACCCGAAGGTGACTGAGAAAAGAGACGGAAAAATCGCGGGAGATTCCGTGGAGACGAGACCGCGGAATATGTGCGAGTCTCATAGAAAGCCTTGGGAGTTGCGACGCCACTGGATAGAGATAAGGGAACGTTATCGGCCGCGCGCCGCGGCGGCTCTTATCAGCGATCGCGCTCTCGCGCGTTGTCCCCCCCCCCCCTCTCTCTCTCTCTCTCTCTCTCTCTCTCTCTCTCTCTCTGTTTCTCTTTCTCTCTTTCTAGCCCCCTTCACACCCTCCGCCCGTCGTTCGTATATCCTCGCTTCGCGGCTCGCCGATGCTATCGTCTAACTAGCTCCAGCTACTGATTCTATCTCTCGCGTACCCACCCAGCGGGGCCGCGCCAGCCAGCCAGCCAGCCAGACCCAGGGACGTCGTGCGAAATCCCCGGTGCCCCAACCAGGACGTCTTCATTCTTCCTCGAGCGGAAACGCGATCGCGAGAGACTCGAAGATGCCCGAGGCGTCCCGTAGGTTTATCGCTTCATTCGGCGGCTAGAGTAGATCGATTATTCACGTTGCGGCTATGAAACGTACGCCTGTTTAGGAATTTTCACGTGTAGATTAGACGTATCGCCAATATATCATTGGAATTGACAGACATATTTCTGGCAATTTTCTCTCTCTCTCTCTCTCTCTCTCTCTCTCTCTCTCTATTGACACGATGGTCTTCTTATACAAATAGCTTATCATCTCTCCTTATCATTGTGAATTTATTTTTATTTACTTTAGTATTAAAATATTGAATTACGTCTATCTTTAATTTTTTTTTTATTATATAACGATGTAGCCTACATTTTCATTCTTAAATGAAGATATCCGATGAGAATATTGTAAGAATGTTGCCTCTTTCTTAATTAAAAGCTTTAATGTAACGCCGCATTCTTAAAGTGCAATTCAACTCTTAAAATATAAACTCTTTAAATTAAATCCTCATAAAATTTTACACATTTTTCTCACTTTCAAAAAAAATTTAATATCGCCATATCCGATACTAATCAAATAAAAATCCAGTCCTTCGGACTGGAGATACCGATCTCCACAGATCTCAGAAGATGATAATTCGAGAAAATTTCCGCACGTTTGAAGAGGTTTATCGAGGTTAATCTACGGTACGAATGTAACAGTGGCACGTCGTGCGTTACCTCGTGTCTCGAGATTGGCAATGACGACGAGATAAATCACGAAACCTACCTCACGATCAATTAAGGCGTTAACGCGTCGCGATTAATGCGGGGATTCGCTGATGAACGCACTCGCGACAGGCGTCGACGTTCGACTCGTCGAAGGATGCGCATTCCTCATCGGAGTCCCATTCCTCATGCACGCCTCCGCCCGTTTCACGCATTAGCATTTATGCGTGGAACGTTGCCTACCTACGCGCAACTCGACGTTACAACGTGCGCTCGGATGAGCTCGGATTTTACTTTCGTAATCACTGCGAGAAGAAGAAGCCCGCTTCTCTTTCCATCGATCGTCGGATTTAAAAATCCGCTGCTCCTGCTCCTGTACAGCTCCACCTTGGTCCTGCTCGATGCGCTCGTCTCGCGAGTGATCTCCCAATCGACAACGGTTGTAAATGTGATTATTACCCTTTACACCTTCGCGTAAGATACATTTCCGATATAAATGTACATTACATGACGAACGCAATTACGTGTTTATACGCCGGGGCAATTATTACGTTTCCGCGAGTATATCATACAACGCTTTATCCCTGCGAGTCTAATTAATTCGTCTATATTTCAGTGCATTAAAATAATTGCGGGGTATATCGCGAATTGTATTTGTATAAATTCGATATGCTTTTTTTTTTTTTCATTAATTTTAATGGTCTGGTAAAAGTTTAATCGCGCGTCATCGCGGATACGATAATTAACGTGGAGGCGTGTGCGTTCTACTGTCTGTTAAACTGTTGCGGTGGTTTCTTGTTTATATGTACGCGTCGTTAAGTCGTCGATCGTGCTCTTATCAGGCGTATCTGCTGAGTGCGTGTCGATCGATCGATCGATCGATCGATCCCTCAGCCCGATAATTTTCTTCTCGTCGAGGAAACGAGAGTTCCGTATCGCCGAAAGCGAAAGGAGAAAGGAGGGGAGGGAGGGGGAAGTTGACGGAGGAGGCGAGGTGGGGGGGGGAGGGGGAGGGGGCAGAGATCGGTTTTTCGGATCGCGCGCGCGGATGCCGGCCGAAATTGGTTCGCGAGATAAGAGCGCGCGATCGCGAAGGCGAGCCGAGCGAGATATCGAGATGCAGCGCGAGATAAGCGGGGAAGCTACATCTCCCTCCCCTCACCCCGGCGCTCGGGGGTTGGGTGCATTGTTTCTGCTATCGCAATAATAATACTCGCCGTTGCAGCTCTGGTTGCACCAATGCGCCGCGGTGGAGGGTCACACGTGTGTACATTCGACGGAAAGAGAGAGAGAGAGAGAGAGAGAGAGAGAGAGAGAGAGAGAAGGAGAGGGAAAGAGAGCAAAAGGGAGTGAGGGTGGGCGAGACGGAGAAGGAGCATTCGTAAATATGAGCGTTTGCGAGTAATGCATGGGTGGAGAAGGAAGATGCACGTGTGTGAGTGTGCGGATTGTAGCGGGGTTCGTCCGAGTGTGTTGCGCACCAGAAGAGGCGAGAAGCAGGGCGGGGCGGGGGCGGCGGGCGGAGAGGGGGGGCGGTGGCGGCCGAGGATCGAGATATCTCGCGCGTATACGCGGTGGCAATCGATATCCGGACATCTACATCGAACGCGAGAGAGCGTCGATCACGGAGGCAGGTTATTGTTGCACCTCTGCCCCTCTGGTTTCCTTCGTACCTGCGAATTTTTCCCCGTTTCAATCGATACGTTTCGTCGGCGCGCGTAGATTCCTCGAAGACCGCCTTTCGAGATGATTTATGCGCTCGGATCTTTACACAATCCGTCAATCTCTCGCAGAGGGTTTATTTAAGACGGACAAGTAGGGAATGAGAGCGTGGATGTTTATGTTAAAGTGCGGCGTATTGGCCTTTTTTGAAATGAACGATATGGTAAAACGTAAATCAGAAATAATTGAAAATTTCAGTAAAAATCGCGAGGAATGAATATTAATTTAAATTGCCTTAATGTGTTTTTTTTAGAACGCGACGATTTATTTACGAGATTGCTAAGAATATCCTGTTTTTGTAACTACAATTTAAAGTTATACACATACGTAACTTTTGTATATATTTATCATTATGATAGTTTTATGGTAGAAATATTTCTAGCGAATATTTCTTTTTGCGAATCAATTAACTAATATTTTTCATAAATTAACAATATTTAATTCGAATTAATCTTTTAACAACACTTTTTTTCTTAAATGCATGATAACCAATTTTAATACATCGTATATTTAATTAATTTACTTGAAATTAATTATTTTATTATATTTAATTATATAATTAATAAAGTATTTCATTAGATAAAATAAATGCATGCGCAAAATAATAAGTGTGAAATGATGGAGTGGCACCACGTTGCGTTTTCGTAAATTTTCAATACGGCTCAGGAAGAATTGATGCAAAAATAACATTTACGTCATAGGACAGGTTACCCTCGTAATATGACGAAGAATCATGTTCTGAATGACATTCAAAAAAGCGCTCTCTGTCGATCGAGAGCGAGATACTTTCTCTCCTCTTTTTTCTCTTGGCACAGAAAAGCTACCCCTGTTGTAAGGGTAGCCCATGAGAAAGGAGAGGAGACAGGAATTTTCCCTTCCCCCCCCCCCCCTCTCTCTCTCTCTCTCTCTCCTTTCTCGCCTTCGCAGCGCGCGGTTTCGCGCTATCTCCCCACAGATAGGAGTGGGAAAAACACTCATTTTTATACCGTCAAAATGTGTTATCTCACCCGCGCGGCTCGAGACTCCGGTCATCCCCCGCCCCTTCACCGACCCCCTTTCGTTCTGATCCCTTCTCCGCCCCCGTTCCTTCATCTCGCGCGCGCACGTACACACCTATTGCGCTCTTCTGCGTACTCGTACACGCACACGGGGGCGGAATTAACTCTCGCTAGCACAGATATCCACCCCCCCCTCCCTCCTTCCCCGTTGTCGGCCTTCGTTTCCAAGCGTTCGCTCCCAACACCCGCCCGACATTTATATTGTCTACTGCTCGTCTAGGGGCGGAAAAAAGAGGGGACGCGTCACGCCGCGCGAACAATCCTCCTTCCGCGCCGACACCTTCGCGGACGACTGCTGATCGCAAAAGATTGACGCATAAATGTGAGGTCAGATCGATACGAGACCGCACAAAAATCGGAGAAACACGGAGAACCGAGATAAGCGGTCGCTTTGTTCGATTGACCGTATTTATCGCTGCTGCCCGCCATATAATATTATGAAACGCAATATCAAGCACGGAGTCAAGCATGGAGTTTACGAGGAAATGAAAAAAAAAAAAAAAAAAAAAAAGAAAAAGATGCGTAATCCTGCATGGCACATTTCACGCGGAAGATAATATGCTACTGTTTTTTTAATGAGGCAACTGAAAAAAAAATTGGTAAAATATGAGGAAAAATATGAGATAAGAGGTTGCCATCTTCAATTATTTATCACGGTTTTTGTGTTACAAAATATTACGGGAAATATATAAAAAATTAGCATTTTATTTTGTTTTATTTTGAATCAGTTGCAGAAGTCAGAAAAATGTCAGAAAAAAACCACATAAAGAGTTACTTTAATCAAGAAATATTGATCTTGTAGTTGTATTGATACAACATAAATTATTAAAATATTATTTATAAAAACAATTCCTCTTTGCATTTTTATATTTTATTCAGAATATATTATTTGGGATAAACAAAACCCGAATTTTTAGCTAGATAACAATCTGGGAAAATGGAAAGATGGATAAGAATTTCTTTCTCTCAAATTAATTAGGAAAGCCACCTCTTATCATGTTTTCTGCACTTCCCTTACATTAGATTTATCACAATTTCTACGTAGTACCAATTTATCGAACGTCGCTAGAAAACAACTTTGTAACTATTTCTGAAAAAACCTGAAGTCCAACCTTCTATCATTGATATACAGTTTCTAATGAACGCGGAATTTATTCTCTCCCTGCGATCGCCCTGCGCTTTTTTTATATCTCGCATCTACGTCGCTACGTCGCTACTTTGAAAGCGAAGCGCCACGGTGCGCAATCCGCAGTGTATAAAAAATGCAAATGATCCATCTCCATTCGGGCGGGCGCCACTCGACTCAATTTCCGTGGTCGACGCGGTGGCTTCCGCTCGCCCGTTGCAGCGACCGCGCCAATGGCGAAAGAAGAACGGCGGCTTTTGTGCCGCGACTTCCGGCCAGGATCCCAGGGATCCGCCGAAACCTTAATCGAGAGCTCGAGGCGGCGGGCGCGTCGGCGACGTTCATTTCGTTATTATCGCGCCTAATGAATCTCTCACTTTCCCGCTTCTCGTCGCTCGTAATGGATTTCTGTGCCAAGTTTCCGAACATCCTTTTCCAACCCCTCCCTCCAATTCCTCCCTCCGCTCCCTCTCGCCGTCCCTTCTTCATCAGCCGCAGCCGCAGCCGCTTTCCGCGAGCACATTGTGCCGGTTCTCGTGGAAATGGAATATCATCCCTTCGCCGGTTACCTCTTGCATCTGATATCCCCGCGAGACATCTGTACTTTGGCTTAGAAAGCCCGAACGGCTGAACAGAGGGCGAGGCGAGAGGGGAAGGATCTCGTAAGGAAAAGCAGCAGTACTTTACAAGGTGATCGACATGCCGATGTGAGAGCCTAGGGCCCACCTTTAAAAAAAAAGTTAATATTAAAATGCTTTTTATTATAAACAAGATCGTGTAAATTTTCTAGTTGAATCGTACTTGAGGTTTTTTTTAATCTCACTCGTAAAAACATATTCTGACATATTATTTATATTAAGCTAATAAGAACGGAGATATGTAGGAGATGTGTCTATACACAGCTTGGAAATAATAAGGCACAAAACAAATAAAAAAAAAAAAAACTAGGTAGGCTTCATCGTTCAAAAGCGACAAGATTTCAGCCAAATTTTTCAGCCCGCTCGTCACCTTTTCGGTATCTTTAGTATCTCAAGACACAGACGGAAGGGTCCATATGTTTAGAGAGACCATACGCTTGGGACGCTTCTTGGGACGCTCGCTTTCTTCGTTCCTTTCGGTTTCTCCGATTTCCGGCGATAGTGATTTTGCGATTTTTGCGACAGAAATTGAATTTTAATAAAGCGCAAGTATGTATCTTCGCTCCGATTGGGCTCATCGGATTGCGGATGAGCGAATTCGCGTGGTTTTTCGTGAATTATTCCGGCGACTGCCGTGGGCCCCGACGTGGCATGAAATACCACCCCGTATGAATCACGTCGGCCGAGACATTTGTACGATGCTATCGCCCCCCGCAGCTTAATCCCTCCCAATTATAAATCGCGTTGCTCGTCCGTGGAACGCGCGCGCGATATCTCTCACTTTCTTCTTCTTTTGTCGTTCTCTTTTTCTCTCTCTCTCTCTCTCTCTCTCTCTCTCTCTTCCCCCCTCCCCCTTCCTCTCTCTGTTGAAGAAGACAATGTTGCTGGCGTTAAGAAGCGTTACGGTGACGAGGAAAGAAGGGACGATTAAGCGGAGAGCGTGGCCCGGGGGGGCCGGCGAACTTTTTAAATACTTTGAAAGTCCTTCGGAGGGATGACAAATTGGACGGAACTTTAAGCGAGGTATCTCTCTTCTCTCGACCCCCCCCCTCCCCCTCCCCCTCCCCCTCCTCCCTCTCTTCCCGCCCATTTCTTTTACACCGATTAATTCGAGTCGTCCTCTTGTCCGCATTAGCTACTATCGACTCCCCCAGTTTTTTTTGTCCTCCGATTTGCCCCAGGCTGATAAGGTTGAATGAAAACGAAGCGAATCGTATTCTTAGCTTTCTCTCGGTCGACTCCTCTTTTGTCGACGATTGACGAAAGTTGTCGTGGGTGAAGTGATAGTCCGTTACAGGACGAAGTTAAAGATATCCTTGTGAGTAGAAATTTCAGGAAGGAGTCGTATAATAAAAAAATGATAATTAAACTGAAATACAATAAGTTAACGCTCCATTGAGATAAATCGTCGATTACAACAAATATTAATCAAATTAATCCGCTTTTAAATCGGTATATCGAATATATCGAAGTTAATTGTTATCATTTTTTCGCAATGCTGATCGATTCCAGTTAGTTATCTTCGTGTATGATTATCGTGGAGATAATGCATTTCGACAGTTTGTACATCTGTCATATATACATATGTCATACATAATTGTCATCACGGATAAGAAGACTACAAGTTGCATGAAAACATTTCATTTTGTATTTTCTTTGGAGTATTTTTATGACCAATTAAATACCGAAGTTGTATGATTACATAAGAATTTTTCTTGTGTCACAACTATCCACAATACGAAGTGGACGTATAAATGTCACATAAATTGATAGAATTTTATATTTAATATTGAATAATATATGATATCAGAAAATAAATCTCGCACGCGCAACTCGCGTATGTAACATCTAGTTATTTAATAAAAAAAAAAAAAAAAATAGGACAGATACAGAGAAAGAAAGTGTTTTCAAATAAGCGGGCAATAATACAGAAAAAAATTAATCTTAATCCTATGTAAGCGAGAAATAATCTTTATAATCTTTTTAAAAATTTTAATCTTGATTTTTATCGCTTTACTTTTGGTCAACTCAATGTTACCTCTATTGCAACCCAAGATTAAAAGTCTTCTATTCGAAAATACTATAATACTCCTGCTTATATATAAGAATATCTATGCTCGCATATAACTTTCAATATAACTTTCATCAAATCAAGACTAAAATTTTCAAGGAGATTATGATATATTCTTGCTTATATAATATGAAAATATATCTTATGCTTATATCTCGCTTATATTAAGAGATAATCTTGATTTAAGATGAATTTTTTTTCTACGCGGGAAAAAAGTTTTGGGGAGCGGAAGAGAAATGACGCCTTCCTCCGTACGTATTTCTGAAACGTCCTGTACATCCTCCGGCTTTATCGGCGTTGATAATAAAATTAGCGGCGAGCGATGATGGAGAGCGCGCTCTCGGGCGAGTCATGCGCGAGATCTCGCGATTAGAGCTCGCGTGGGAAGAAGAAGGACGAGGAGAAGGAGGAGGGGATCGAAGGAAGAAAGGGATGCGCGGTTATGATTCACTGTGCGGCTATTCCGTGGCGGTGATAACCGCCGGGAGAAAGCTGGCGATCGGCGAGAGACGGATCTCTCGTCGAGGTGAGAGCCATCCAACGATCTCGCTCGAACGGTGCACGCGCGATTAATCAACGGACACGAATGCATCTTGCGAAATGTATGTCTTGATACTTGCGAAATTTCCTTCCATGGGATGAACCCAGGAGTCGCGACGACTCGTCATCCTCGCTGCATCCTCGCTCGCCAATCAACGAATTTCAGGAGTCTTACACCGTACAAAGGGAAAGAGGAAAATGTACCTACGCAGTCACGTGACTGGAAATTTATATACCTCTTTTTATAAATCATGCGATCTTTACACTCGTGGTTCACGTAATTTTTTGCCGCTTCGTACATTTCTCTCTCTCTCTCTCTCTCTCTCTCTCTCTCTCTCTCTCTCTCTCTCTCTCTCTATACACATTCGCAGATCTCGGTATCTGATTAAGTACATCCGCGCATTTATATACGCGTGTCTATCCGCATGTCTAAATGTTTGATGATGCTTCGTTAATGAGTCGTTTATCGGCGCGCCGACATCATCGGCTGTTCGCGGCAGACCCAAGGATCGACCCCGATCATTTGATTATTTGAAATGACGTTCACGTCGCGCGAGATCGCCGCACAAGGTACCGAGTGCCGCTGCCGCGCGTCGAATCCCATCTGTTTCCATAAACGTCGCGGCCGACGCGGGAAAAAAGCGCGCTCGCGTGTACGCCGCGTGTGCACTTATCCGGCGTTACATCGCGGTCATTATTACGGCCATAATGCGAATACTTACGTGCGTGCAACGCGAAATGCGTAAGCACGCGGAATATATCGTGAGCACACGGCTTGCGCGCATGCGCGCGCGCGCGCGCGCATTTCCCGTATTTCTTACGCGTGCATCCTGTGCATAACCGAGATTTTCACGGAGAATATGCGATTTTTTGCATGGCTGCTATTTAGAGGCAGGAAAATGAACGAGTCCTCCTCGAGTCTTTCTCCAACTTCTACTGTGCCCTACTAAGGCACTATAAATATTCGCACGACTTTCAGAATCCGCATTTGCGTCATGTCAATGATTTGTTGCTGCCGATTGACACGATATTGTAACGTGTAAATTTTATTAGTCAAAAAATTTAAACATTTTCTTGATAATATAAATGAAGCAGGAAGAAAGAAGCAGAGTGAAGCAATTTTTAATTAATTTTTGCACACAATGAATGTGATAATAACAGTAAAGAGTTTGTAACGTGTCACATTTTTTATTATCGTATGCCATTTAACTTCAAAGATCAAGATTTTTTTTTTATTCTTAAGCTTGTCAGTCTCATTTTTTTATATTAAATTTCTCAAACTCAGCGAAATAAAAAAAGAAACAATTTCATTTAATAACATTTAAAAAATGCACTAAAATATAATTAAATTTATTAATAAAAATAATATAAATGAGCATAGAATAACTGATGCTGTATTTTTTTACGCCACAAAAGTGAACGTGTGTGCTTACATTCTAAAAATGACAGAAATGCCGCCTGTTTGTGTGAAAGAAACGTTAAAGAAAGTAACTAAAACTTTTTACAAACTAAAAATCAATTTCTAAAGGTATGACATGTAGAAACTGTCATATAATTTGTATTTGTAATCAGTACATATACATATTAATTAACAAAAAAATGTATTTTTTTTATCCATATTAGAAAAATTTTTGTTGATTAATGCTATTCGCATTTTTGATCGCACTGAGTTTTGAAAATGACATCATATGATTTATTTTGAATTATCAGGATTACGATCAAATTGACATTTTCAAAGTTAGACAAAAGTTAATATATCTATAAGAAATACATAGAATTATAGCAAGTTTTAATAACAATATGTTACCTTTCTTTTTTTTTCCCCCTACATATTTTTGTGAGAAGATTAACAGAAGAAATAAGAACACTGGCGTTTACGGAAACGTGAGTTCTTTTTTTTTTTCCAGCGTGATCTTTGAGATCAAACGTCGCTTTGCAAAAAGTCATTTGGACTCTTTCATTTGCTTCTCTCTGTCGCCGTCGGCAAAGGAAAGAAGAGCGAGATTGATTGACGATGAATATGTCCGTGGAAACCGACCGACGCGGAAAACCGCGCGCGTTCGGCGGGCGTCGCATTCTCCCCTCGTCGTATTTGTTCGAGCGCCGCCTTCGCCGCGTTCGAGACAAAGCGTGAGAAATCGCATCGCGGGGGGGGAAAGCGGCGATCCGTTTCGGAGCGCGGCTCGTCTTCACACACGCGGACACTCTCCCGCGTGTACACGCGATCGCACAATCGCGTAGTGCGCACACGTACAAGGCCGATGCGGCTAATCTCGGGCGCCGTTCCTGAAGTAACGGGATGAAAAGGAGGCATGCCGAGAGTGGATGTATCGGTAATAATCGAGCCGCGCGCGTTGTGAGAGAGAGAGAGAGAGAGAGAGAGAGAGGGAGGGAGGGAGAGAATGAGAGAACGAGGGAAAGAGGGAGGAGGGGGTGAGCGGCGCGCCGTATTAAGGGAGTCCCTGAATAGAGGTGGTCGCGCAACGCCACCGAGGGGATGTAGATACGCCATGCTCGGCGCGATTCGACGAACGGGATGCTCCTTTGTCTTTCGCTTCGTTTTCAAGCCCTCCCCCCCTCTCTCTCTCTCTCTCTCTCTCTCTCTCTCTCTCTCTCTCTCCACTCTCCACCGGGCGCGACGACGGACGGGTGCGGGAGGGAGGCCTCGACAAGCGCCTGATTCAGACAATTATTGTCGATTCGCGGCTGGAAATCCATCCAGCCGACGCCAGCAGCTTTTTCTGTTGAGCCTGTGCAGTCGAGCCGACGACTCGATTTCTCTCTTTTCACCCACCCCCCTCTTGGTTCTCCACGAGAACACCCCCGGCCGTCGTGCCTTTCTCGCGCCGCCTATCGTCGTCGGGCCTCCTCGTCGTCCCGCCATTTTTAGAGCCGGAGAGGCTCGATAGCACTGGACTCGATCGTGCCGCCGCTGTGCTCCAGAGAGAATAAACCAGAGGGAAAGAGGAGGCCTAAGGGGCGGCTTTTTACGTCAAGTATAATTGATCCTTGGATGTGCCGTTTGATTCGCGGTTTATTTAGAAGCAGAAAAATTCAGAATGTCAGAGTGGCAAGAGGAAAGAGAAGAGCAAACGATGAAAGGAAATGAATATAAAATAATATAAAATAAGAAAATTAAAGTAAAGAGAGTACATTTAATTATAATATTCGGCGCGAGTGTCATTCACAACATTATCAACTGTGTAAACTTGGCAGATGTTAATTCTCTAATAGTTTTTATAACAATTATTAAACTAGTCATCATCACAAACAGAATGTTAACAATATTCGAAAATTTAGATTGCAATTGAAAGATATCATGTTGGTAATTACTAAAAATTACTAAATTATTCTCTAAATTTGTGTTATGATAACCTCAGAAACATTTATTAGTGATAAGAAAGAGAAGGAAGAGAGAGAGAGAGAGAGAGAGAGAGAGAGAGAGAAGAAAATAGTAAAATTGAAAAAAATGCTATTATTAAATTACCATTATTATATTAATATAATACTAAATAATTAGTATAATACTAAACAAATATTTGTGAAAGAAAGAGAATTCTATTCTCAAATAAAATTTGATAAAGTGAGTCTTGAGTCTTTCAAAACCATGGATAACTAAATGCACGTTGAAAACTATTATCTTCGACTTAGAGTGCTTTAAGTAAAGAGCCCTCCTCCGGATCCTCGATCATCTCGTCATCCGAGTTAGGTTCTATAAGTGGCGAGATGAGGGGAAAAGGTGAAGGGAAGAGAAAGCATCGTTCTTAAAAGCGATGCGTGTCCCATCTCGCGAATTCAAGTCATGCGTTCTATCGGAAATTAGAGCTCCACCGACTACACCCCCTTGCACGCGGTTCTAAAGTTACGGGGTGGCGAATGAGTATTCCCGTCTTCGTTGAGGGTGGGTTCTTACTTTCATACTGTTAGATGATCTGTTTTGCTGTCTCCTCGATTCTCTTCTCTCCGCAAAACGATCTATAGACTCTATAAATATTAATATTTAATAGTAATATAGTAATATCTCGTTGTAAAATATTAAATTAAGAAATGCGCATTATAAGATATATCTTATATACATATTTTATATATATATATATATTATTATTATATATTTCATACATATATAGGAAACTTAATAATTATTAATTAATTATATATCTTTTAATATTGATTATGTATATTAAAGTAATAGTTTATGAATATTATGTTATAAATGTAGAGAATTTATAATGTGAATATTATAAAAAGAATTTTTTTATTCGCGAGATACGATGGAAACTATTTAAATGTTATTATAAAATATATATTTATGGCTTTAAATGAAATATACATTAAGTAAAATGTACATAAATGATTTCAATTATTTGTTTATTATAACTTGTGTTAAGTAAATTTATTTATTTTTTTTGTTACAGGTAAGTCAGAGAAATTGTCTTGTCACATAATTAGGTTTTAAATTATTGCACCATTCTAAGTAAGTACATGTTTAAAATTTAGCAATTATATATATTTTCTATATTTATTAATTACGTATTAATAATTATTAATTACATTTCTTCAGTATTTCATTTTTACTCTTCTCGAAAAAATTATTTACACAAGTTAAATCATTAAATCAAAAAAGAAAGATTTACAAGATTTTGAAAAATACATATATTAAAAAAAAAATCTATAATATATTAAAATATAATTTATAAACACAATGTAAGGCATCAATTATTTATACATTATAATTAATGAATAATTAACATAAGAAAATGAAACAAATTAAATTAATAAAATAAATATAATGCAATTTATGAACATAATGCATTCAAATTCTTTTGTAAAATGTATATGCCAACTTATCTAATGTAATGAACTTATAAAAAAATATTAAAATTCCATACATAGAAATGAAATCTATAACAATCGAATGCTATAATGTAGCATTATTAATATCATGAGATCTCGCCGTTCTCTCGCGACGACGACGACGACTCATCGATGCTGCCTCTCGCCCTCGTTCTTTTTTCTTTCTTTTTTTTTTTTTTTTTTATCAAGACGAGGCGGGGCTCGTGATAGAGACTGACGGATGAATTTATGGCGTCGGTTCGACCGCCATTCACGCGGTTTCGCGCTTCTTCCCCTCGCTCTCGCTAACAGATCGCCCGAGCTGTCCGCCGCCTGTTCTCACCGCCGATGATCGAACGCGTCTGCACTGCCGAGATTCCCTGTTCTACGTTGATAAGAACCGGGCGATTTCTTAAGACGGATTCTCCCGCCGCGAAACTGCTACCCCCCCCCCCCCCCTCCCCTCTCACCACCTTCACCCTCTCTCCTCTCTACGAGCGACGATATCGCGGTTTTCAGATATGTATGCTGGGAGAGATTGAAACGCGTGTATCTGATTTTCCGGAAATAACATAGCCTTTTATTGGCGATAGAGATCCGTTCGCACACATTTGATGGCGCATTGTCAATTTATCCTTTATTTTATTGCGGAGGTTTATTTATTTATTTTTTTTTTTTTTTTTTTTTTTTTTATTAATTTTATTGATTTTTAAGATATCAGTATCGACCGCAAGAGAAAGATATTACAGGCGATAATACAATTTCGATATTTAAAGAATTTTTTAATCCAAGATCTTTAATTATCCGACTTTGTTATCTTCTATGGTATCTGATTATTGATGGCTTTTTCCACCGATGGTATCGCTCTTAATGTTTCTTTCTCCTATTTGATCACTCATCGTCGCGTTGGTGACGTCTGAAAATTATAGACGTAATTCGTATCGTAGAGATTTATATTTGCGACACGAAGAAAGGAAGTGTTTCCATTCGAGAAAATGAAATTTTTAAATATTATTACCTCTTAATCGGCTTTATTTTAATCTTTTCATTGTCTTCTTGCTCTACTCTACTCGACGTTCCGCTATATCGACGCGATCGGACTTCGGATTCCAGGTCTGATCTATTTTAATAAGTGGGTTGCTCGCTCGCGAGCGTATGTCCGTATCGCGGCTTTTCAAGCGGAAAGGCAGAACTCGCGCCGCTTCGCGACGCCGAGAGAGACACGGCCGAGTTTCGATCCGGATCGTTCTCTGCGCGAAAGCGCATTATTATCTCTATATAAAGCGCCAGCTCTATCTCGACGAATCCATCGCGTACTCGTGATACATTTCTCATCGCCGCGATCCCGTATTCGTGCAGCAGCGGCAGCAGCCGAAGTCGCGCCGATAGCTAATCGCTTCTCGGATTTGCCCGAATATACATTGGGACATTGCACTTTTGTTAGAAACGTAAAAAATATAATAGTGTACACCTATGTGAGAATATACTTTATCAAACATATTTATCAAGTAATATCAACGAACATTTTAATATTATTAAATATTAAATTATGAAATCCAATTAAAAATAAAAATACTGAAAAATTATATACCTTATCGAAGAAGAAGAAGAAAAAAAAAGAGAAATAAAGGAAGAAAACAGAGGGTAATATTTGACACGGCGGAAAATTAAGGAGCAGACACCAGCAGAACTGGTGGAAACCCAGGACCAATCTATTTCGAATAAATTTACGAGGAATACATCTTCGTTTCAGCATATATGAGATTCTTAAAATATTCCCCTTGTGCAAAAATTCAAAGGGAGGGAACGTACGCGATAAGAGCGAGGCGTTCGCGGCTTTTATTTCTCGACGGCCTCGGCATCCCGGTGCGCGATCGTCACCCCCCTCCCCTTCCCCGCCCGTTCCACAATCGCGGTGGTGGTGATGGTGGGGTTGGTCTCGCATCGCGCGACGACTTCCGGCGGACGAAAAGGCGAGCGGCGCTCGCCGATATCACACCTCGTAGACACTTTCATACAAACGGCCCGATAACGCCAAGTTCTACGCCTCCGGCGGCCCCTTGCGTGTCCCCGTCTTCCTTCGCCTCTTTCCATCTCCCCGAGGCGCCCCGGAATCAATGAATTCGAACATGATAATGCGAACTTCTGCCGGCGAGAGCAGCCGAGGTCGTCGACGACTAATCGGCTCTTCGATGGTGGAAGGGGGTGGGTATGCGCGACCAAGTGTCCTGGGCTAGTCATTCTTGCTCCAGATTTTGGGGAGGTTTAGAGATTACGGATTACGATTCTTTATTTCTCTCTAGGATCGGTAAGATTTATTAAATTGGATATTTGAGACAGAATACTGTTGACGATGAAAATAATTAATCTTAAGAATATTAAAAATATTTATATAAGGAAGATTGGAGATTGTAAAAAGATTAAGATAATTGATCTTTGTTGATCAATGTGATTGCACTTGAAATTTATTTGTGGAACTTTTATAAATTTTTAAAAAAATTTTTTGCGATTGATCCTTCAGGTTAGAATATTATCAAATCGAAGTCCGTTTCGGAATTGAGAACGCAGAGACACACAACGGAGATCCAAGACGCTGAGACACGTCTATCTATCCAACTCGTTTTCTTGTCTCTCTTCCCTCTCTTTTTCTCTTACTCTGCGCTGCAAACTGAGATAGTGCATTTTGCGATGATGCATCGGTCGCATCGGGAATAGAAACGAGGAAAGACAACAAGACGAGACTTCGTCCTCCAGATGCACGAATATTACGATCATTACACGAGGTCCGCGGCGACGGAACGGAGGGGACGGGGATAGAAGGGCGCGGCAGGGGAATAGCGAAGGCTCCGTGAGGGGTGAGGAAGGGGTCGAGGGTGAGTTTGACAGATCTTCATAAAGGCACACACAACTGTGCCGCGGCGATAAGGGAATCGGGAGCAGGCATCTCGCCATCCACCCCTTCCCTTCTCTTCCCGCCATCCGTCGCCACCCCCTTCGACCCCGTCTCTCCAGCAGCCCGCTCGTAGTACACCCCGTCGTCCACCCTCGACCACCCTCCCTCTCTCCCGCGCCTCTCCTGCGGAGAGAGGGGATGGAGCCCGGGCACTCAGTCAGTGCGCTGCTATCATTTTTCCACACGAGTGGGCGGCGGTGTCGGTGGTTCCCGGCTTGGTACTACGGTACTCCTGCTGTATTTTCCACCCCCCCCCCCCTCTTCACTTCTGCCTCCATCTGGCCTCCGTCGCTCTTCTCCTGCGACGTTTCTCGGATACGAGAAGAATGGTTGTAAAATGCGAATATTTTTCTTCGATCTGAAGACGATCCTTCTTAAGAAGAAGATTTTAGAGGAGAGTATGTGTATTCAAGCCCTTGATTGGGCCGTTATTTAATATCGAAAACTCACCTTTAATTGATGAAAAAAAGGATGTTCCTCTTATTTTCCTTTTCTCATTTTTCTCTGATTCAAGAAAAATGTTTCTCTTTTGGAAGAAAATAGTCCTATTATGTTATCTATCTATTATGGCACATCATATATTTCTAGATTAATCATAAAGCTGCTTATTGAATCTCAATCAGCTTAAATCTTGCTGCTGTCTCCTCTTATTTAATATTATTATATATAGTTTATAAACGTTGCTTAACTTTTTTTATATTTCAAAATGATTTTTCTTCTTTTAGAGGAGGAATATCTAATTTTATTGTGAAAACACATCTGATATTATCGATTAATCTTTGATCTTCTACGTTGTTGAAATGCGGTATTGATCAAATTTTCCTTCCTTCCATTTTTATCATCGTTGAACGTTATTTACGATGATTACGCTCTTATCGAATTCTAAACTGATAACTTAGCTTTCGCTCGCATACTTGTGTGTACAATATATTAACAGTATTAATAACAAATAATATTTTATTTGTTATAAATATTCTCGTGTGAAGTGTCATCACGCGAGAGTTAAGGAGAATAAAAAAATAAAATTTAAGTAACTTTGATCCCGTGACGTGTCGGTTGCGAGTGACAAATATTCAACAATTTTTCCGGAGAAATAAAAAGTAAATAAATTCCGGCAATTTTCCGTGAAGGAGAGACGTCCGAGAAGCGTTGCTTCCCCATCCCCATCTCCTTCTTCCCTCGATTGGAGGGCAACAGGACGACGCGGGCGGGCGGGCAATCGAATGGACTAAAAATAACGTCGACTCTAGGTGGGAATGATTCGGTATCTCCACGACGTCACGGGGCTCTGAAATATGAGAGATACGATGAACCTCGCCTCCCTTTCCCCCCCCCCCCGCCGTCGCTGCCTGGTCCCCGTCATCTCGTTCCCCGATGGTGCATTAGCGCTAATCTCCGCTCTTTAGTCCTCCCTTTATCTTTTCTGCCCGCGTCTCCTCTCGCCTTCCCGTTTCCCCTCTTTCTCGTCCACCTTCGCCTCTGTGTCTCTCTCTCTCTCTCTCTCTCTCTCTCTTGTCTCGAAGGATGCCCTCTCGCTCTCTCCCGATCCTCGTTCCGGAGGATATTTGGAAGGACGAGGAAGACGACGGGGCGGGGGGGGGGAGGGAAGGGGCACGGAGGAGCAAAGTATACCTGGGCCCCTTCGGACGACCTTATCGGTGCGATCTAATCGGGCCGATCCGTTATTCGGTGGCCACAGTATATGTATATACGCGCTCGTGTGTTTTTGTGCCCGTGTCGGAGTTTTGACACCCGGTATCTCATTAGGGATCGTGAAGCCTGCCGGTCTAAGACGGATTAATCCTTATCTGGCCAGAGCCGGGCACCAGATGCTTTCGTTCCGATTAAAAAGGAAATGGAAACAAGCGGATCTGGTTTTTGTCTGTCATATCTCCAATATGCCGATATAATTCAAGATTGTTCCATTCCGCTATACTTATTTGGTCTATAATAGTTATAAAATAGCAAAATGTAAAAATTGAATTATTTTCTTGCCGTAGAGATGTTGATTATGATTATTAAAACGCTAATAAAATAAGACAGTAATGTAAAGTAAGATAAGGAAGGATATATTATTATTTGAAATTATGTAGATACTTTTAGAATTATCTCGATGAAAAGCCATCAAAATGAATCTCATTTCTATTTATTTCTTATTACAAGCGCGATAACAATTGACGAAATCATTCTCTGGACGTAAGGAAAGATCAGGTATCAATCCGATCTCTTATCGAAACTCGTTGACGTATCCACTTGAAAACGCGACGAAACAATTGCTATCAACTCGAAACGACTGTCTCTTCCCATTTTTCACGCTGCTGAGATTAATTTGTACACAAAAACACAGCTGTGTGAACGGACGACCGAGGATATAAATGTGTAGCACGCGGTGTTCAACCGCAAACGCAGGAGGGTTGTTGGTGGACCGGTTGCTCCCAGAGGGTAGGAGAGAGAGAGAGAGAGAGAGAGAGAGAAAAGAGAGGGAAATCGGGTAACCAACGTCAGCAGCCAATTCGCGGTGTAGCGATAGCATCGTCGAGCATTTTTTTCCAGTGAGTGTCGGCGAACAAATAAAAAAGAAAAAAATAGAAAATGGGAATCGAGGGCGAGGGGGGGGGGACCGTCGCTAAAAGGTCCGCCCAAACTTTTCGACAATAACCGGAGGGTTATTGAATTTTTATTGGTGACCGACGAGTCAATTTGTGCGATCGCAGCCCCGCACGTTCTCGTCGTCGCTTCTCTCGGTGATCGGCAGTTCGACAGTTCATTTAAAGGTGATTCTCGCTGATGTCTCATCGTCGTCAAGATCCCCCCCCCCCCCCCGGCATCTTCTCTGAGTGCCACCCCGACGGAGTGGCATCCCGACGTTTTCTCACGAGGAGACTCACGATCGTCACTTTTGACCGGACTGAAGGCGAATTTGCGCGATCAGTTTCGACGTTTTGTCTCTTCGATAAATTGTCCGAGATTAAGATGGAACCCCCCGAAGTGAAATTGAATGTTGCACATTGAATGTACGTTTCTACGAAAATCTATTCTTTTAATCTCAAGATAAATCTCTGAATTAAGTTAAATTTTACTTTGCCTTAGTTAAATTTTACAACAAAATGAAATCTTAGTCGTAGTGCGAATAATTTAATCGTGTTATATAATTTTAGATTTTTATAATATAATTTTTGTATAAACAATTTAATTCAAGTAATAGGAATAGAGAAATAAGAAACTTGTCTATATGCACATTATATTTACATTATTGTTAATTTTAAAATAAAAAAAAATATAATTATCAATAGCCAAATAAGATATTAAAAAAAGACACGTTTAAGATATTTTCCTCTTTATTTTGCGAACTTAAATTAGACTAAAAAAAATATAGCTTGTGAAACGCAGATGAAAGCCTAAGATTTATTTTAATTAATGAGCAGCTAAACGACCAGGGAAATTCATGACGATCTCATTTTCTTTCTCATTTTTTTTTTTCGGCCGTCAACGTTTCGCTTGTCCCGGCTGTATCCTTTCGACTCCCGGCACATTCGGAATCGCGTCGATCGCTGACGGTATGAATTGGCTTTAAACGCGAAATGTCCTAACGGGAGAGAAATCTCGACGGCGCCTGTCGATGGCTCGGTGTCTACTTTGCGCGAGACGGTCCTTCAATAAGTCTGAAAAAAATTAGTCGACTGTCAGTCAGGAATGGAAATGGGATTTTATTTCCACGCACCGGCGGCTCCTTCCGCCAATTGGCCGATCGATATCTCGCGGATTGAGTCGACTCGACGAGGCGAGGCTCGCTGCGAGATCGAGCTTACCGGTCCCGTAATTGATCACGAATTTATCAGCGTCTAACGCATCTCTCTCTCTCTTTCTCCCTTTCTCTCGCCCTCCCCCCCCTCTCTCTCGCTCTCTGTCCGTTCGAAAGTCAATCGTTCGATTTTGACGCACAAGCGCGCCGCACGTGGCGCGCACTCGGGATAAAAATAAAAATCCTCGTCCCGATTTATGACGGCTGATATATAATAATGAATGCAGCAAGAGAGTTAACTTTGCACAATAGCGCCTTTTCAATTCGCTACAGCGTCGATTAAAGACTGCAATTGAGAAGAATGAAAGTTGCATGTGTGAAACGCAAGCGCCACGAATTATTCATGAGAAGCGTAACGATAATTAAGTTAAGTTAAGTGTAATCGCCATGATAAGTAAGCTCTGCTCTGAAGGCAGAGAAATTGAATTATGATACCTAATAATTATTTGTTTATATAAATATCGCACCGTATACAGGATGTTCTATTTCCAATGATAGAAACAAATATATCGAGAAATATAGATAATGTGGAAAAAGTTTTAGACAAAAGTTGTAAGATTTTAAGAGAGCCATCATTATAATATTGATTTATTTACAATGGGACCATTGTCATTTTTTTAAATGGAATCATATATTTTTTTGTCTCTTAATATAATTTCTTTAGTTATAAAAGTATTAAGGAATAAATATAAAAAAGTCACAAAATATATTTTATTCTGCCATATTCTGACTAAAATATCTCGTAAACTAATCATTTTTTGATAATGGTATTAAGTAATTAAGACTTTTATGCATAGAATAAAAGACAAATCAATCGAGAAAGTATGTAGTTGTCTTTAAAAAAAGTTTGTACTTACATATTACTTGTATAATTTTTTTTATAAAGCAACTATGTATCTTTTTTACATCGATTAACTTATCTCATTTTATGCATAAAAGTAGTAAGGTATTATCAATATAAATGAATAATTTACGAAATTTTATATTTTACAAAATATGTCGCAATAAAATATAAAATATATCATAAATTATTGACTTTTTTATATTTGTACTTTAATACTTTTATATCATGCAGCGTAAAGGTACTAAAGGAATTATATAACGAAAAATATATCCATAGGTCCATTAAAAAAAATAGCGAGAGTGACGTCATCTATAATTGAATTAATATTATAATTATCATATGGTCTAGACTCTACAACTTTTGTAAAAAATATTTTTTCTACAATCTTTTGATTTCTGAGATATTTGACTGTTTAAAATAAAATCATACGCTCTGTGTGTATGTGGTACAACAATACATAATACAAACTTCAAATTAAAAATAAAGTATTAACAATTAATTAATTATATCTTCTAATAATAGTTTATTCCATTTTCTAATATTTTTTTTTCCTTTTGCAAGACGAAGAAAAATTCCCCTTGCTATAAGTTTATAATATATTTGTCTTATGTATTGCGCCGACGACATAATATGTTAAAGAAGAATCTCGGAAATATGCTCGCAATGGCGTTCGCTAACGCCAGTAATCAGATCCATCGTGCGTGCCGACGTCATCTCAAGTAGCGATATCGATATATATCCTCGATGTCAAGGCGGTGGTCAGAGCTCGATCTTGCGGGACCCTCTTTCAAGATCCGCCTCTCGTCGACGTCGACCTCGAGACGTCCTGCCACGTGTTCGAGGAGTCCACCTTCGCTCATATCCTTTCATGGAGGAGGGGAAGGGGAGGGGGGAGATGGAGACGACCGGAAGACGCACACGTGTGGCCCGGGTAAATAGGGGACGTGTGTTCGCGCGTTAAAGGAGGAACAGGCTTCGCACCTGTCGTCACCATCGCCGGACACGTGTCCGCGACGAGGGGGTGCAACCCGCATTTAACACGTGGGATGCACACCCGGATCGACCCGACGATATCTTCATCGCACGCCATTGCACTTCCGGCTTGTTGTCGCGAGACTTGAGAACTGAACTCTTAACTCCGCGCAATTTAAAACAATTTTTGAAGCTACAACTTTTTCCCAGAGGAATCGTTAAAAACGAAATTATATTTTTGTAATTAAGGCAAGAATGAATTTACAATATTATCAGAATCAGGATGAACAGAACAGGGGTTGAGGGGTTAATTACTAAAAAACTAGACAAGTAAAACATTTTCCAAAAATAAAAAAGTTTTCTTATTGCGACGTCATGCTGACTGGATAACAATGATGTTCATAGGCATTCATTCGGACATCAAAAGATAAGCCATACTATATAACCAATTGAAGTAAATGCAATTTCACAAAAACCAGATTTAGCTTTTCTGTATCTAACAAGAATCATACAAGTTCAAAAGTTTAATCATTATCATTATTATGATGATAATAATGATGGTGATGGAAAACAAATGTTATAAATAAAGTGTTTTACTAAACTTTTATGTAAACTAAAAGTGTTAACTAAACTTTTATGTTAAATAAATATATATAGTATTAAATAAAGTTTTAAATAAAGTGTTAAGTAAAGTTCATATTTTATTAAGAAATTGAAACTACCTTAGTTATTTTCTTTAAATAGTATTCGTAATGATTATTCTATCAAAAATCAAACAAATGCATCAACAATCCTTGTATTTTGTCTCTAAATAATGCAGCAATATTACAAAACAAAAATGGCAAAAAGATATTCTCACAACACTGTGTTTTGTATAAACGAAAAACATTAAGATCCAAGGATTTGAAATAAACACGGTAAAGAGTTGTTTATCATTTTCAAAAATTTAGAACATTGGACTAGTCTGACTTTTTTAAATCAATCTCTTAATTTTATTATTAAATAATTTGAACGATTTAAATTTAATTTAGATGATTAATTTCCCTATAAAAATATATACTGCAAAAGTAATGAAATTTTATTAAACAATTCAACTTCATTCTATTCTCTGTACGATTAATTGATTAGTTCCATTCCATTGAATAATTACAATGGTTTAATAATTTATTCTATTTTGATATTCTAATAATTATTGTATTGCATAATTACTCAATTAATAACAATATTATAGCAGAGTAATATTAATAAACTGATAGACTTGAAATATAATACATAACGTACACACATAGCATAAATATTAATTACATTTAATGTTATATTATTACTTACACATTAATTATCTATCCTGTTTAATTAGTCAAAATCGGGCATCCTCCGCAATGATGTTGCTTTCCACAGACATTTCTCTCCTCTCGAATTTTTCCTTCCTCCGATACCACACAAGACTTTTGAAGGAAACTCTGTAAGGAAACGGCCGTGCGGCGCGCTTGTCCACGTTAATGGCTTAATGGCGAATCGATGTTCGGGTCAAATACCGGTCGTGTCGCGCGTCGCAAATACGCCGATTACACGGCCCCTCGACTAGCCCCCAGACCAGTGTATCGCGGAACGGCGTCGATAAGAGGGCCTTATCTTATCACGCGGAAACGCTCTCTCTCCCCCTCATCCATTGTCTTCTTTTTCTTCTTCTTCTTCTCCTTTTCCTTTTCCTTCTCCTTCGTTTTCGTCCTCGGCGGGTTTCAGCGGACGGGTGAACAGCGCCGGCCGTTTACTCGCAAATGCCAGGGCCGAATAATCTGTAAACGACTGTCGGAAATCGCGTCAACTCGTCGCACCTCGTTGAATTTTTACAGATCCCTAACTTACATAGACCTCGTAAATTTCTTCGAGACTGACTGACAAACCCGCAAAAAAAAAAGAAAAATGGATGCACGCGTAGACTCGAGATGAAAAATGGAATTCTAAAGAGGTTTGAAGGTGAAAAGTAGACGAATATAAAATAGACCAGAATATAAGGATAAAACGTGGTGACGGAGCTGTTTCATGGAGATGAGCGTCGGATCTTCGTCACCGTGCGGATTGGTCGCTCGAGTTGAATTCGCAGCGCCGGTTTGACGACGACATGACGGCAGAATCGTTAGATCGCGAGGGGCGGCGAAAAAAACTGTGGAGGAAACGAGAGAGAGAGAGAGAGAGAGAGAGACGGCTGAGTTTTGTCGGAGACCATTGTCCAGCTCGTCAGGGGTGAAAAGCTCCGGAGATAGGAAGCGGCGGCCCTCAAGGGGTGATCGACGATTTGTCAAAGTCCTCCTCCGAGCGACGCTACAGCGTCTTCGTATCCCAAGGACCCTCACAGAATCGCAAAAAACGACAGGTCCTTCGCCACGGGTAATAAATACTTCCGGGAATGTTCTTACGAATTATCTAACGTGCCGCTTTTTGCGCGTGCACGATTCTGCGCACGTGAACTCGTCTTGGAAATCGGCTTTTTTAAATTCGCGTAATCCGCATTCGGTCGGAATAACGCGAAATAAAAGGATTGCGGTGAAACAATAATCTATGATTGAGATAAGATAATAATTTTAACCACGAAAACAACCGAACGAAATGTCATCACATTTATTTTATTTCTCGACAATCTCTAGTATTTCGTTTATTTTAATCGTTGACAATTTTGCACATTTTAAATCTGGACGATTGATTTTGTTTTTATTATTTTTTTTTTTTTATAGATAACAAAGTTATAATATTGTATAGTTTATCTATAGTTATAATCTATAGCTATAATTTTATCACTTTTTTAATAAAAATTTATAGAATTTAGCGAATATGTGAATGTTATGAATCTAAAAGAATATGAGCAGAATATGATAAGATTTATTTTTTACAAAATAATTTTCCATCTTTATTAGAGAATTTAATTATCCTCACTTAATCTTTGGCACTTTTCCAAAGAGATGAACCATACATATATTTTAAAAATATTGAAAAACGATGCAAGTTTTTTCAATGTAAATGCGAAATTTTCGTATCTGAGAAACTTCCATTTTACAACGAACCCATGAGATTCCTTTAATAAAAATGATTAAATTCTTCAATAAAGATCCTCCACGATCGTAAGTCCTCATTAATAAACGCGCGGTGAGATTTGTTCCCAGCACACACCCCCGAAAATGGATACTGCGAAGTTGAAGAGCCACCCTTGAAGGTCCCGCGGCAATATCACCCTTCGCGTTCCTCCCTCGCAATTACGCGATCGCTTCCGGACGGCGGGTGGCTCCTGCACGCGCGATGCACTCGCGTTTCACTTCGTCGTTGTCCCATCACGGGGGAAAGGGAGGGAGGGGGCGAGAGGGTGGGGGGGCAAAAACGCCTCCCTCGTTCCGCACCGAGCGGTGAAAAAGCGGCGGACACTTTTTATCGTCGCTCGCAATTACGATTAGCCCGCCAGGGGTGGTGGTCGGTGATGCCAGGGGAGGGAGGGAGCGGTATGAGTGAGAGGGAGGATAGTGCGATTAGGGCGCCTCGTCAAAAACCGCCCCGCGGAACAAATGGTCGCTTATCCTCCCACCTCCGGCTGGTGCATCCCCCAGGAACGGCAAGCGTTGGCGGCGGCGGCGGCTCTCGCGGCGAGAGGAGGCTCGAAAGAGGGCAAGAGAAGCACGGGAAGGATGAAAGAGGGAGGGAGGGGTGAGAGGGGGGGGGTGAGAGGTCGGAGATAGAGAAAGCTCGGCTCGAGGGGTGGCGGCAGATTACACAAATGAGAAATGACCATCAGGCTATCGGTGGAGGACTTCGGTGCCGTCGCTGCTCCTGCTCGGGGTTTTGCGGCATCTGCGCGCGACGTGGATATATACACGCGCGCGCACACACCACACAAACAGAAATACACACACACATACACACATCGACGCCGGACGTCGGCGTCGGAGAGCGGCACGGATGGTAAGAGAGGGCGAGAGAAAGAGAGGAGAAAGAGTCGAGCTTCCGGTGGCGCGAGCTTTTTAGATACGCTGCCGATTGCCGCGGTATCTCGCTCGCGGTAGCGCCGCCGCCGCCGCCGCCGCCGCCACCATCGCGGTGCGTATAATTTATTTTCCCGATAACGTAACACGGGTCGGGGGACGCGTAGCGTCTCGTCGTAAGGTCCGCGTCGAACCTCTCCGAGACGGAACCGACGAGCGTCGCGCTTTTCGGCGCTTCGGAGAAAGGAATGGAAGGGAGCCTTGCGCCTCTCGAGGGGATCAAAGGGGAGAATCGCGCGATTTGATTCTCAAACTATTTGGAGCTCTAACGCGTGCGATACGAGAAACGTACAGGGTACGTATTTAGTTTAATTTTGATTTTGTTACTTGCAAAATATGGGACTCGTCGAAGTCGTATAATACTCGTGGTAACGTTAATTCAAGGTTTAGATGGGTTTGCACCTAAATATAACGAGTATAAAGGCTGTATATATATATATATATATGTACCGTTTTACCGCAGCATCCGCTATGGACCGAGCAGCGCGTGCTGCTCTGCCTCCGCATTGCAAAGAAAAAATCAGTACCGGTCACTGCGTAGGGCTTCCGAGCATCAAGCCATGATATCCGTCCATCTTCTCAGGCAGATGAGAGAGTGAAGCCGATAAAAGACGGAGGGAGAGAGGAAGAAGAAGGGACCGGACTATCTCTCGCGTCGTCTAGACTCGAAGAGTCGTTCCTGGATTTTCTCCCCCGGGACCCTTGCGCTCCCAAGGAGAGAGAGAGAGAGAGAGAGAGAGAGAGAGAGAGAGAGAGAGAGAGAGAGAGAGAGAGAGAGAGAGAGAGAGAGAGAGAGAGAGAGAGAGAGAGAGAGAGAGAATGGGGGGCAGAGAATGGACAAGACAGTAAGACCACTGTGTGTTGGATCCGTTTCCCCTCCCCCTCCCCCGGTGGATCTTAACGAATAAGATAACACGGCGCCAAGGAGTTCGTCTCTTCTTCTTCTCCCTCTCTATCTTTCTCCTGCCGTACGTCATCTTCTCCTTCTCTCCTTTTCCCTCTATTAGGTATTCGAAAAGGCCAACGGTCACCGACACTACAGCGATGATCCATCCTGGCTGTTCTCTCGACATCTCTTCTCGCGATTACGCGGAATCTCGCCGTCGCCGTTTCCGCCCCCCGCGCGCTTTTTTATGCCTGTCTCTGATGTCGAGAGACATCGCACGCGTCCTCTCCAATCGATCGACTGGTACGACCTCGTTTCACGGAGGAAGTTGATGCAAGAGATGAAAAAAGCGGGATTATTTAAATTGATCGTCTTTCTGGCGCGATCCTCTCGTAGAAAACAAGATAAAATAATTTGCGGCATCCTCGAGCGAAATGCGATAAAATATTAAGTTACAAATAAGAGATAAACGAGATAAACGAGAGGAAAAGAGGCATCTCGGAATTAATTAAAGAAGATCTTTTTAATACTTGGATACGTTTAAAAAAAAAAAAAATTAAATCGAGCCGGATTGAAAAGGGAGAAATTTTCTTGCCTCGTGATTGCGAAAGGAATCCTTTAAATTAAATTTGATGGAGAGTTACGTTACAAAGAAGCGTCGCCAGCGAATCGTGCTTTTCTCACAGTTATTTCGTGGCTTGGCGTGTACCCTAATTGAAACCGTTTGCACTTAGGGTTATTGATCCCCGGCACATATCAACGGAATCGTTCTCTTCGTCCGGCGTCTCCGGTGGATTCCGCGTAATCGGCGTCGCGGTGTCGGTCGCTCTTCGGATAAACGATTCCGATATCCCGCGACATACGAACAAGAACAACCCGCATTCTGCGAGAGAGAGAGAGAGAGAGAGAGAGAGAGAGAGAGAGAGAGAGAGAGAGAGAGAGAGAGAGAGAGAGAGGAAATTCGGAAGAGGAATTCTCCTCGCCTTCGAAGTTTCGATCGAATCTCAAAGCCGAATATTTTCCCTCGCGCTCTTCGTCTGCTCGTTTAAGCTCGTTCAGAGCTGCCATCGTGATTTTATTTTGTTCTTGAAATATTTTTCTTGCCGGGTATAATCTCACGAAAAAATATACAATTTAATTTGAATAACGCTTGTCTCACACTCAACGTATTAATTGGCGATGATTATGCGGCGTAATTCTGTCGCTTAATGATTCTTTTTCTTCTTTTTTTTTTTTTTTTTTTTTTTTTTCCCCTCTCGTTTATTCGACCGCGGTTCCTCTTCGAAGTTAGTTCCTCGGGGGACATTCGTCTTTCGCGCTCCTTTCTCCTCCGTCTTCCAGGCGGGCCGTCGGTGGACCGGACTTTCTGGTCGCTTTGCGACTTGTCGCGCGAAAAACTCGTTTGCGCGAATCCCGATGTTAATCTGCGCATATTAATACGCGCCCAACATCGATATCGAATAACGGTTAGATGGGACCGATAGGCGAACTCAGAAAATACAAGTTCGACTGGTTTCCCCGCCCCCCCCCCTCCCTCTCTCTCTCTCTCTCTTTCTCTTTCTCTCTCTCTCTCCCCCCTTCCCCCGCCCCTCTCCTGTCTTTCCTTTTTTTGCCTTCTTTCTCTCTTTCTTTCATCGAATATCGCATAAAACCGACGTGAATAATTTATTAGTGAGTAATTACCGATCGCGATACGTTGATAACGGCCGGGCATGTTGTTTCGCAACGGTTCCTTGGAGGCGTGACGCAATCGACAGCCGAATAATGCTGTACATAGGTGAAACGCGCATGAATCGGCGGTAGCCGGTTTGCGAAACGTCGCGAAAAATTCAACGATAATGTCGGAATTAATAACAAAAGCACGTGCGCAACAAAATCTATCTGTCTGCAATATCTGGCCAATATCTGTGTATTTTTAATCCGAGCTTTACTCTTAATTTTGACCTTAGTCTTTGAGGATTTGCAGTAGAGATTTTATATTAAATTGAACCTCTGAAATAAATAACAAACTGAAGTTGAAGTGAACTGAACTGAAACTGAAGTTAAATTGCACTTCTGAAATAACAAAAATGAAACTGAAATTGAAGTGAACAAACGATTTTGTGCTTAAATGTTTTCCCATTTTCGATCTAATCACAATTTTTACATTTGTTAATATTTTGAACATTTTTCCTCATGTATTATTTAATAACTAAAGTTATTTATGGGAATTGATAATTCTTGAGAGTAGTCGAAAAATGTAAACGTTAAAGTAGAAAATTGCCTATTATTTTTTTCAAATACAAAATTGAAGTCCATATAAAATTGACTTATCACAACTTTTTATAATTAATAAACGTCTTAAAATTAAAGTTAAAAATAGAAGCAAAAATTCAGAAACATTCACGTAATACGAGTAATACGAGTGAAGGTTCAGCGTAGTATTCAGGGAAAAAAAAATAGACTTTTGCAGAAAGTTTTTACGTAACGGAACGTGGCGTGGATTCATCGTGACGAATTCGTGGAAGACCACGAAAATTAAACATAGTACGCGTGCAATTAATATGGAATTAGGATGAACGCGTAAAAGCGTATAACTATTATTGGTCTAAGTTCAATTAAAATTGTTGTTGGCCGTTGCTAGGCCATTGAATTTAGAGAAAGAATTCATTATTATCACAAATTATCATCGCCGATTATCATCAAGGTTACACATATTATTGAATTAATGCGGTCAGTAAAATACACATAGTTGCATAATTTCAGTTTTTAATTTAATTTAGAGTATCCCGAGTATCAGAGCGAATCTGCAAAAGAAAGAAATATACACGAACAACTATTGCTAATTAACCAACTATTTCATTATCTTATCTTTATTATAATTAATGTAATTTAATTTATGCCATTATATGTATATATGTGAATTTACTTATATATTATATTATAATAATCTTCAAAAACTCCTTGCTCTCTGAAACATTCTTGCTCTCTTGTTCTAATTGTTTAAATAAACTTCTATTGTTAAACGTGTAAAATTTATTGTCATTATTTTCCATACTTCAGTCGAACGCGTTGAAATACATTTTCCTTGCGGATCTGAGAAACTCGTAAACGGCTATTTCCACGCCACGTTTCTTTAGACGGCAAGTGGCCTTCTTTAGACTACAAGCGACCCCGCGGTGTTCCTTTCTCTCAAAAAAAAAAAAAAAAGAAAAAAAAAAGCCGCCCGCAAGAATGGATGCATTAATGTGCGAGTGGATTATACAAATGCACATGTTACTTTTGCATTCGTAACGCACGCAACGTCGCCGGAGTCCAGTAGTTAACGACGTGTGAATATTTATGGCACTGTCAGCACTCGTTTCCGTCACTGTACCTCGATTCGAGCACGCTGCTGCTTTTATCGAACGACTAAACTCTCTCTCTCTCTCTCTCTCTCTCTCTCTCTCTCTCTCTCTCTCTCTCTCTCTCTCTCTCATTTCTATCCGGTATGAATAAAATCAGACGAGTCGCGTTGCCTTGCGCCGCGTCGCGTCGCGTCGCGTAGCGTTGCGTAGCGTTGCGTTATGTCGGCGTCGGCCGTTGCACCTCGCGTATTTTCCGCCGGGAGGAACATAAACAATAATGCGTAACGGAATAATAGGCGGACTTAAAATAACGAGCGCGACGAACGCGGTAGGCGCGGTAAGCGCGATAAAATACGTTACGGTATTACCAGTGAAAATACCGCGGTACAATTAATCAGCATCCGAAGAAACTTCGCCGTATAAAATAATAATTTTACCGTTTAGATTATCAGGATTGAGGTTGCCTGTAATTATTGTAAATTATTAATATGGAAAATTAACTGATTAAAATAAAATTCAAAATAGATCACAGAATAAATGGGATAAGAGTATTAAATATGGATCGGGCACGAATAGTTTAAATATATGTAAATGATTATTATATTTTTTATTGAACGGTTTTTTATTAAAAGAATTTATTTAAGCCTTGGAAATTATCAATTATTTTATTTGCTGGGAACAACATTCTACATTTTATTAACGTTATCGGATAGTAATACCGTAAGATGCCAATTAAAGTTTATTCTTTTAAAACTTAATCAAAATTTTTTATATAAAAATTATAGCTCTAAGGTTTTTATAGAATGTAAATAATATTAAATTTTATGAAAAAATTTAATTTCTTATTCAATTAAAATTAAATATGTCCGCGAATTTATTTAACAGGCTTGTTATCATATTTCAAGCATGTAATATAAGAAAATATTGTTATAAATTTAATAAACAATGAAATTATCGAAGATTAAGTATAAGTAGAAAAATTTTAGTCTCTAATATATAAATTTTTATTTAAAAAAAAAAAAGAAAAAACATGCGATAAAACATTTGGAAAAAAAAGCAACAAATATTGTTGTAAATAGAGAAACTTGCCAATGATCATGTCATTTTCAAACCTTTCGTTTATCTTAACTGTTTGAAAATATTATTAAACAAACAATTAAAAAAAATTGTAATTTTATTATTTGTATTGAAATATGTAAACGCAAATTGGACTTTTACTATTCTCCTAAAATGTAATACAAAAAAACAATAAAAGATTTTGAGAATTAAATTCGTAATTAGTATTCAGAATCTAATTTGTAGATTATTTATAACATTTTGTTTAACTAAAGAATATAAAACAAAAATTAAACAAAATATATTTTTAACAATTAATTATACTTATTAAATATCTCAGTCTACGTTTAGCAGCTTTCTTCAAGAATGTAAATACAGAAATATAAATTTTTTTTTTTTTTTTTTATACAGTCAGAACCGATATTCTAACATCGTTATCGTTGACATATTGTTATATCACTCATGTGTACTTATCCTTGTATCTCTCAAACGCGCTTCGATACCTCTTGTGCAAGACGTTGACGTATCTCAAGGCAAGTGATTCTCCAAGTTTCGAGATTGCAGATGCCTGAGTTAATCTCGAAAAACCGTATCTTCTCGACACACGGGACAAGAGACAAGAGAGGCAAGAAGGCAAAAGGTGCACAGGAGGGGGGGGGGGGAAGAGAGGAAAGAAAAAGGAAAAAAAAATGCAGAAAGCGGCGGCGCGCGATATCGCATCGACGTGCGGAGACAAAGAGCACGCTTATTAGATATAAACGGTTTCCCTACGTGTCTCACGCCTCGGTCTTATCGTTATCGCTCCGTTACTCACGGAAGAACCCGAAGTACGCGCAGGCGCGCAGGCGCGCAAGCGCGCGCGCGCACAGCGCCACGGGAATATCGCGGAACAGCGTGGCGGTTATCGTTATCCGTTATCGCCGCGCGTTATCAACGAAGTTCGAGCCTGGTACCGAGGGGGAGGGGGGGGGGAGGGTGCCGCTTCCACCGCCGGAAAACCTAACGTGATACGCGCGGGTCTTGCCAAGGTCCGAAGAGCAGCCGAATTCAGGTTCGAGGTTAATCTTTCGAAATGTATGCTTACGGAGAGGAGAGGAGAGGAAGTCTCTCATTAATTGCCGAAATGCTGGAAGTGCGGAGGAAAGCGGGAGAGACGACGGTTACGGCTTTATACACTTGTAATGATAAAGCGACAGTTTAATTAAAAGTTAAACGTAAACGTTTATTTAAATTAAATACAGAGTGCTTAAGTCATTTAAATAATAGATTGCCAATTATCGTTGACTTATTTTGCAAGAATTATTCCTCAACGTTTTTCCCGCTCCTAATTCGACTTGACATCCGTGATGAGAGAACGAATTATTTTATTCGATCAAAGAGTGTAAAGAAATATTTTTATCAATTAATTTCTGTCTTATTTTTTTGATAATGAGATTTTCTTGAATTGAAGAGTTAGCAAATTTCGCGAGAAGACAACGTAATTAGATTGAAGAAAAATTCTCACTTTTTTCCGCCTTCTTTGGAAATAAAGCGATCGTGCGATTCGTACGAAGTGTGAAGTAACTTGATACTGATGTCAGCGATTATTCTCGGGAATAATTGGTGATTCACCGGGTTTCTGTCAAGAGAGAACCCAACGGACCCCGGAATTGCCGTCTTCCGGTGTGTGTGCCTACCCGGTGGATCAACGATGAAGAAGGTGAGGAGAAAGCGAGAAGAAGAAGAAGATAGGGCAAAAGCGCGGAAGAGAGAGATAGAGAGAGAGAGAGAGAGAGAAAGAGAACGACTGTCGAATGTTTGCTTGGTACTTATCGTAACGGTAACAGAATGGAAAGGACGGAAAGAAGGATCGGTGGTGACACGGAGCGAGAAAATCGACGACGGAAGGGGAGGCCAGCGGAGGGAAAGATGAAGAGAATGAGAAAGATAGAGAGAAGAGGAGAAGGAGAATGATAACAGGTAGCCATAGGTCCCTGGGCCGCTGGGAAACCAGTGATAGTGCTTGCATCGCAAGAGCGAGCATCATCTCGTCGTGGTCGTCTCTGAGCGTTTCGGGAAAATCAGCAAAAAAAGAAAAAGAAACTCGAGAACTCGTAAGGATAAAACAAAATTAAAAGGAAATAACAGTATGAGCGAAAATGTGTAAAAGTGAAACCTTGAATGTGAAGCTCGAAAGAGAAAGAAGATCGTGAAAAGTGCGTTTGTGTATGTGTGTTTTTGGATTTTTCGTGGCTATTACATATTTTTTATTTACATATTTATATTTTTTTTTTTTTTTTACCTTGTGTTCGTTATCATCAGTTTTATCCAGAAAATACACTCGGCAATGGCGATATCCAAGTTGAAAGCAGCAAAATTTTGTTAAATCGCAGTTTAGATAATACTATATAGATATCGACGAAGGTAATTTTGTGGCAATAAAAGTAACAGCTGCAAAAAAAATTGTTGGTTCAAATCCACAATTTTTTTATAAACAAGACTCGTATTCCAGGGGTTTTAATAAACAAGCATATAATTTATTCGATCTTGTGTGACGAATTTGCAATTAAGAATAAATTCATAATATTAAATTTTTAATTTTTAATACATTACGTTATATTAAATATTGCATATTCTTTAATATTATTTCTTTAACTTAATAGTTTGTAATTTATTGATATATATAATTAAAATATACATTAAGTATCAAGTATCTGTATTTAATCAAAGGTTTTTAATAAGGTAAAATTAACGTAGATAACGTTACATTGATGTGAATAATACGTTGCAAAGATCGATGATACTGATACATCGTTAATGGATTACATTGCATAATTTTATTTTATAACATAACAGTGCTTCCGTCATTACGTTACGTGATGTGTGTGTGTGTGTGTGTATGTGTGTGTGTGCGCGCGCGCGCGCGCGCGCGCGCGCGTATGTGTGTGTGTGTGTAAGATATAATTTTTCTGAAGAGATCTTCCGAAAGCGCGGCAAATTGCAATCGCGGAATGAGAGGCTCGTGAGAGGAGGAAATTTTTTGAAAAAACGAGATAAGGTATTACAGCAACTCACGCGCGTGTACATAAAATCGCGTAATTAAGAGCGGCGAAGCACGCGTCAATTAAAACTTGCGCGGGGAGGGGGGGGGGGAAGGTCCTCCTGCACTTGTACGGAGTAAGCAAGTTATAATTAATCCGGGACGCTCCCGTTGCAAAAACGCACGCACGGCGGCGCAGGGACAACAAAACCACGTCGCCATTCGACACGTTCCGGGCCCGAGGAAAAAAGTGCTGGATATATTAATCGCGAGAAGTCACTCGTGTTTCTTTACTTTCAACTTCCAGTCTCGTTTTCAAGCCGGTTTTAAAAATAGTTGCATTTACACGCATTCGGACTTACATATTTATATATTTTCAATATTTATATTATTTCTCTCTCTCTCTCTCTCTCTCTCTCTTACTCTCTTATGTCTCTCTCATGTATCCAACACTTATGCATCTTAATATCCTGCGCTCGTTTATTTTTGTTCCTTCATTCATGTTTACATGTGTCAAAATTTGTTATTCCTTATTTTAGAAAAAAAATTATGTTATTTATACTTCTTCATGTTTTCTTCATATATTAATAAAATTCTGTTCGCATCTCCTCCTTATTTATTATTATTTATTTATTTATTTTTTTTTTTTTTCTTTTCTCTTTTTCCAAGGAGAGATTTTTCAACCGCGATATATTTCGATTGATACGCGCGCTCCTTCGAGATATAAATTTCTTAATTGCAGCCGCGTAGGAATCGATGAAGCGTCCCATGTCTCGTAGACGCACGACGTGCGTGTGTGCGATCGATAAGATGACGATCGATAAGGGGCTATGCCGGCGCGGCGCTTATCGGACAACGTGCGCGCGATAAGATCTCTGCTCCCTTGTGTACAAAGGGAGGTGAGGTGGGGGAAGGAGGAGGGGAGGGGGGAGAGGAAGGAAGGGAAAGGCACGGATAATCCGCCTGGTATTCTCGCTCGAGCGCGCTCGTGACCCGCGATACACGGAATATATTTTTTAATGGAACGTGAGCGCGGGTAATCCTCTCCTCCTTCGATTCGGAGGATTTCTTCTTCGATCGCTGACTTGTTAACGTCGCCGATATTGCGCGTCAGCGTTTAACGACGATGTATCGACCCGCGAGATTCGTGACGAGCGTGTGTCCCGACACCGCGACCGTATCGGTCCGATCCAGTGTCTTGTAACATGACGCGCAAAAAGCCGTACGTCGGCCTGTTAATTACGAGAAGTAAAGATTCGCCATCGATCCACGAATGTCGCGACGTCGCGAGCGACGTGTAAATTCCCCTTTACGAGTTAAGATGATGGGGATCGTAGAGCGGGAAATTCTAGAGATGAAATTTCTGAGTCGCTTTTGCGACGAGAGATTTCTTGGAAAGATTATTTTTTTAAACTTGAAAATGTATCGACGCGACAATCAGTTAATAAAATAAAAGAAAAGATAAAAATCAAGGAATTTATTCTTTGATTCTAGTTTTCTGAGCGTCAGATTTTCTTTTTTTTTTTTTTTTTTTTTAAATCAACTGAAGATTATTATTTAAAGTTTGAAATATATTGACGCGTTAATTAAGGAATTATAATAAGATAAAAGATAAAATCGAGGAATTTATTTCCAGCTCATATTTTTCGAACGTCAGGATTACATCTCATTATTAAGCTTAATACAGAACGTTAGTAATAAGAACTGATAATTTTCACGTTTTGAAAAAGCAAGAAGCCATAATGTTTAGTGGTGAGAATCATGTGTTATGGTTATCCGAAACTTTATACGAGACACTTTAATGTGTGTGTAACTCGCGTTTGCACTTGTGCTGCTTTTCATCGTGATTGAATCTGTAAAAATCTCACCGCTGTTTGTGTTCCAACGAGAAATGATGATTCGCGAACTGTGTCGGAGAATGTGAACAAGTGCGAAAATGTCAAGTGGTTTTACAATTTGAAAATTCGTTCGTGCACATCATGAGCATTTTGTTGTGGCGTCAGCGCAGAGCGAGTCAATTGCGGGCCGAAACTACTCTCTCTTTGCCGAGTAAGTAGCTCACTTCCAGAAATGAAAATTATTACATTTTGAAATTGTATTGGTATATAATCATTCAGATTCAATA
The DNA here is from genome assembly GCF_055798465.1 of Pogonomyrmex barbatus. NCBI lineage: Eukaryota > Metazoa > Arthropoda > Insecta > Hymenoptera > Formicidae > Pogonomyrmex > Pogonomyrmex barbatus. The sequence continues at coordinate 9,453,692 of NW_028297182.1, read as the reverse complement.
ATATATATAAGTAATAATTTTATATATATGGTATATATATATATATATATATATATATATATAAATAATTTATTACGACACAATTAACAAATAATATTTGTCTTGAAAAAAATGATCACAATAATAACATGATCGAGTCACGTTATTTACACACACACACACACACACACACACACACACACACACACACACACACACACACACACACACACAATTATATACATTATATATATATATAATATATATAATTTAGTAAATATATATAATATATAAATAATGTAATTTTTATTACACATACATGAATTTTTTAAATATTAAAAAGCGATAATAATGATACACAGAAGTTATATAATTACCGGTAATAATCATGTACATATTCTGCGTGTTCGTGCGAGAAATCTCCAATTGCGGTTCTAAAAATATTAGTATTGATTCTTTTAAATGGAAAACATGTCTCATAACAAAATAAACAAGTACGTTCTTATCCGTTGAAACAAATTATATACAGAATTTAAAAATTATATGTATACTATATAATTTTTATGATATTTTTAACAATTTTATAGAGAATCTTTTCTCTCTGTCTGTCTGCTCTCTTTCTCTCTCGCTAGAAGAGAAACAGAAAAGAAAGGGTTTCGATGAGCGCGAGTCCGTCGCGGCCCGTCGCGGCCTCGCAGAGCGCTAATGGGAGGAGTTCATTAAGATCGCGCGATTAGAACGCCTTATCGCGGCTAACCGAGGCTCGTTACTTTCGCGTGACGTCACTTCCTCTCCCGCCCGTCCCTCCGGACCGCTCCTCTCGCCTCCGCTCCTGTCGCCTCCTCTTCGGCTTTTTTGCCGAGCAACGCGCGCTTTGTTCTCCGAATTTCGCGCCGCGATCCTTCCCCGATGAGTCGGCCGCCGGCGACGAGCGAAAATCTTTTCGTATCATCAGAATATGTTGAAGGGAATTATTAGTTCAATAGTTTCTCTCATATAGGATGTTTCATTTTTAATGAATGACAAAGTCGATTTTGTGGGCGCATTTTGTTTTTCCAGCGGAAATTTTATTTATAGCTGAATTGAGAATCAAAATTATCTATCTAAATTTGTACATTGAATATTAATGAAGATTTTATTACTAAAAAAAAATTTTATTATCCGAAATCATGTATTAAAATTCTATACTCTATTAGTTTTTAGTAATTTTATTAAAATTATGACTGCGAGTTAAAATTGTCCGCTAAAATTCTGTGTTATAAACTGTAAAATTAAATCAGATAATTTATTATTACGAAAATTTTTAAGGAATTTAATTATATCTTTGGTATAATCATTTATTAAAGAGCACATTTTTCTTTTTGCTATATCTGAATTTTATTATTCTTAATGTCCTTTATTTTTAATATACTAAATGTCTTCAATTAAATCAGTTATATTAAGATGTCTTATTAAACTGTCGTATCGATAGTGATCTTAATATCTTACCTTGATATTGAAACTTGAGTCATCTTTGTCTTGCTCTTGACGTGATTAGTCGATTAAGAGAAGTGAAAACACGCGTCGCTCTCGGATTGCGTTCGTTCGGGAAAAAAAAAAAAAAACTGCGCGATCTATAATACAGATCTACAGATCGTAATCGAATGCGATGCGGGTAGCGGACTTATCAAATACCGCGATAGCACGTCGAGGACGTTTCTGTTGTCGGTTCGACTGGCCGATCGATAGAGAGAGCGATAAATCGTCCAGACGATGATCAGCGGGAAGGGAAGATATGATCGTAGATCGTATCTCGATCACACATCGATCGATCGATCGATCGTTGATCGGGAGATCGGGAATCGCGATGTTTGATACCCTAGGGTCATCTCCCCCCCCCTCCCTTCCCCTCCCCCCGCTCTGTCTTTCTAGATAGACTTTGCTTTTGCCCATGATTATCGATCGCCTGCGAGGCGAACTCAATGCAAACTTGATGGTTTAATAGAGCAAAGGAACTTCTACAGTTCTCTAACAATAAAGGCATTCTTGACGGCGATGGTTAACATTGACGTCCTATTGCCGAGTCGAAGGCGTTTCCCGATTTTTCAACGGCTGTTATTCGCGCGCCTTGTGTGCTCGTCAATTCTTTCCAATATTTTTTTTTTTTTTCTCAAAGATACTACTGAAGACAGAATACGACGTTGAGGTTGTTTCTTTCGAGTCCGTTAACGCGAGAGAGAAATAACATTTATGACAGATATCAACAATACAACAACACATTTTATGTTTACAACAGCAGAATTTCTTTCATCGCAGATTAATCTAAGATTAATCTTTTCGGTAGTCTTTTTTTTTAGAATATTAAATTTTTAATGAGAGAAATTTTTTCCTGAGCTTTGAATTTGTATCAGCGATTTATTACCGCTATTATTTATTATCATATTTATTTATTATTTCTCCTCCTTCCATTTGTCGGATTTGCTACCAATAATCCCTTCGGTTATCGAGAAGTAGATACCCCGCCTACGCGAAATCGCGCGCGGTGCGCCCCTCGCATGAGATCCCGGACGTCTTAATTAATTCCACGGGCCGACAGGGATCGCGAGGGCTCTCAATCAACGTCCGTCCCGTTCCCTCCAACTCGCGTCCCCCCCCCCCCTCCCCGTACGATTTCATAAATAAAGATACGAACGGGAGGTTGCGAGTAAACCCACCACGAGGGCCCGTGGCGATCTCTCTTGGTACCCCCCCCTCCTCCCCTCCCCCTCGTTTCTCTCCCCCCGCCCCCCCACGAATGTAATCTCGATGACGACAAGTGATATGGGGAAACGAGGAGGAAGGGCCGCGGCGCGATGTGGCATGGAGTGGTGCGGTACGGTGCAATGTGAAGATCGTCCGATCGATCCATCGATGGGTACACACGTCCATCGGTAACACGCCTCTGCCGATCTCGCCTCCTCGTGGCTGGTGAGCCACGTAAAGGTTCGAACGACGATGGAGGCGAAGAGGGAGGGAGAAACCCCGAGGGGCCCCTCGTTGCAACAATTATCTCATTTGCCGATCGAACCCTCCCACGTGTTAATTTGCTTGTTGGTTAACCCGCCTGTCCCCTCCCTCCCTGCACCTCCCTCCCCCCCCTTATCGGTTATTTCGCTCTCTCTCTCGAGTTTCGTGGAACTCCTGTGAAGCTCCTTCCCTCTTGCCCTCTTTTTTTTATTTTTTTCTCAAAGATTCGCTCTCCCGCCCCACCCCCCCTTCCCTCCCTTCCCCCCCTCTTTCCACACACCCTCCTGGGATATGAAATCGCCGCCGATCATTCCAAAATGAATACGACCGACTCGATCGATGAGCATGGATCAACGATCGATCTAGCCAATTATCTTCCGCACGATGGATAGAAGAATTGCACGTGCGTTCATTTGGTCTTCGTTCAAATCGGAGGACTTGTTGATCGTATTTGGATCCTATATACAATTTGATTGAATCTCTCGAAAATTTCTTTTCGCTAAATGTGTGCTAATACTCGCCATAATTCTTCTACGTATAAATTGTTCAGTATATTATTAAAAAAATAAATGATATGTACGATGTAAGAAATTTAATGGGAAGCATTTATATTACATTTTATTTCTATTAAAGTGTTCACAGTAATATTCGCTGATGTATTGACATATAGAAATATCTGACGTCTAATAATCCTAAAAGACGAAAAGAGAGGAAAAAAAAAGTAAATTTTACCAGAAAAAGAAAGAAAACGTGACAAGTATAATCTTATATTGACCGATTAATCTAATATGCCGATTTTCGGAATCTCGTTTTTCTCTGACATCTTGAACCGCGCGGCGAATTATCGCGCGGGACTCCCGCGAAATTGTCGTGAAATATTTCGTAAACGCGAATCGCATCGGGGTATCTCGTTACGCGCGTTAATCCGGACAGGAAGAAGAAGCTCCGGCTCGTTTGCTCCGTCGGCTACGGGGGGTGAAGGAGGATCGAGAGAAAAAAAGATCGTGTCCGTGGGGAAGAAGGTGAAAAAAAAAAGGCGCCAGGGGGAGGGGACCGATAAGGCCAGTCGATAAAACGAATGGGGGCCAAACATTCGCCGCGGCCCCGCCGTAGATAAGATCCCGTATCTGCCTGAGAAACCGTGCTTTTTATGCTCTCGGCTGACTTTCTCTCTCTCTCTCTCTCTCTCTCTCTCGCTCTCGTTCTTCTCCCGTTTCTCTCCTCGTCGTCGGACGAGGAGCGAGATGGACTTACGGCCCGTGCGCACGGACCCGACGAGGACGGAGTTCGGGCCCCGCGCGCTGTTGCGAGCGCACTGGCCCCTCTCGCAGATAGAGATAGCTATTTTTAATGAGAGTTCCTTCGAGAGCGCTATGCGCGCGGCTATCCGATAGCCGAGAGCGCGCGACTATCTACCGGCGGTAGATTTTTAATATTGGAAACGACCGCGGCGGCGGGTTAGGAGGGGGCCCGGCAGGGCCCCGCCGCAGATAAGTCCCTTCCCGGTCGCGCGAGATACCCCGGCGGATCCATGCCTGCCGCCATGGCTGTCTATCTCCTTTCCATCCATTTTTATCCATCTGCGAGTTCTCTCCATTCCCTTCTCGCCGCCCCCTTTCCACGGGTCCCTCCCCATTCGCGGGTCTCCCATACTAGATCGCGCGATCGTGATCTATTCGCGATTCGTGGATCGCGCTTCGATCTCATATATCAGTAGGAAGAGTGTTGGTAACTAGGAAAATCAAGAAATCGCATGACGAGAGAGAGAGAGGATCGTCTAAGATAAAATAGTATCATTGTCTGAGGAAGAAATTTTTTCATACATAGACATAAACTTTGAAGGCGTAAACTTATCGAAATTTGCAAAAAAATCAAACGAATAAATATTTATATTTTAATATTAAACAATCAGACTTTATACTTTAATACGATGAAATGATTATTTGCCAAAAATGAATAAGAAGAGAGAAGAAATTGTTTTGGATTTGCAAATTTAAAAATTTAAAACATCAAATGAAAATGAGAAGATTAATAATTAAAATAACTCTTGAATAGTGTAATCGAATCGCATTACTGATAAATTATTTCGAGTGCGGAATAAATGTGCCACATCATACCGCAGCTATAAGCCACCTTAGTAAAGAGAAGAGAGGCAAAAATTGAAAGCGTAAGAACGAAATGCAAGAAAACAGCTGAAGACTCGCAGTATACATACGCAGTTATGACGTAATTGATATTTCACATTAAATTCCTGCGAGGCAGGAATGTTCCATCGATATCCGTGAAAAAGGAGGGAGAGGGAGAGAGAGAGAGAGAGAGAGAGAGAGAGAGAGAGAGAGAGAGAGAGAGAGAGTCTCTCGCGGGTCCATATCAGCGATCTAGAGCCAACAACAATTAGCCGGGGGGGGTCAGGGTTCGTTGCTGACCCCGGGTACGCTGCATCGCATCGTATGGGCGGGTTCGCGCGCGCATCGCATCGAGGGCGATCCGAGTTAAACAAATCATCGCAGACTCCCCGGGAATGGACCGCGCGCGATCTCCTCTTCTCGCGAGTCCGCCGGTTACGATCCTTCCGATCGGCCGCGTCGTCGGACAGCACCTGAAAGAGGAGAAACCGTCCGATTGGATTTTTTAAGACCGCGAATTATCGAATTGTTCCCATCGCTCACTTTTGAATATATAATACAATATCAGATATCGTTATATTATTTATTTTTACGATGTGTAACGTGTGTACGTCTTTGAATATATTTGTACGTAACACGTATCTATAAATATGAATAAATAAATAAATAAATAAATAAATAAATAAATAAATTGTACGAATATATATATATGTAAAAATATTTTATTACGTAAATATTATTTTGTACGGAATATATGGTACATATGTTACGTATAACGGAATCGTATTTCATCACCAAAGTTGTCTCTTGCATTTAAAGAACAATCTTCTCTTGAGAGTATAAATTCTTTACATTTGATAAGAAATTTGATAAAGAAATTAATACCTTTTAAAATTTTGTCTACGATAAATAATTAAAGTTCCTTATTAAAAGAGCCAAGAAAATAATAACTCCTAATATTTTATCCTTTTAAATCAAATCAAGAACAATATAATAAAATGTAATAAAATAAAAATAAAAATAAAATGAAAAATATATAAATAGAATAAAAACAAAAGAGAATTAAATAGCAAGAAAACTGCTCAAGGGCAAAACAAATATCTCTTGATTCGCAGAACTGTATCTCTCGCGCAATCTCTCTTTTAAAAAATTGCCCTTTTGAAGAGGACGTTGCCGCGCGAAAATGGGGCCTTATCCGGGGTTGGTGCATTCCAATTTAGCGCTACGACCTACGGGAGGAAGGCTCGCGGCGAATAAACGATCGATAAATCGGTTTCCACAGCGCGCGCGTATCGGATATCCTCTCCGCACTTGCCACGCGGAGCTGGAGGGAGAAACAAGGGGGGGGGGGCTGGCCCCCCCGTACGCGGCGCACGTAGGGTGTGGGGCCCGATTAACACGTTGTTTGTATAGGGGAATGTATAATAACAGGTTACGCCGTTGGCATAGGTACCCATTTGTATCTGTAGGAGGGCATCTCGGGTTCCCATCCGCCGCGTACCGACCAAGGGGGCCCAGGAGGGGGCTAGGGTCGCGGCAGAAAGAGAAGGGCGGGAGGGGGTAGAATGGCCGGGGCAAGACGGAGAGAACCGTATGAGAAAGGCGAATGGATCGAAGGAGATAAACAACGGGGGGAATAATGAGAGAACGGATTGTGCAAAGGGACAGTGAGGGAAGTGAGATAATATAATGCGTGCGAATACGGAACGAGAAAGATGTCATTATTTAGGAAACATAAAATACAAAATGGAGGGTCTTTTACGAGTAATAATTGGTTTTGTTTGCGGTGCATTCTTTCTTTAGCTTATATAGAATTCGGAAACAAATTTCGATATATTTGGAGAGTTGATCTTTGATTTGCAAAATTGTAAATAAAATTAACCTTTACCTCTTATAAGACTTAGAGTTGCTGATAAAATAACACTTGAGATCGATATGTAAAGTAAACTACATTTTTTTTTATTTATACCATAGAGCGATATGTCCCTCGTGTTGCGACGAAAACAAGGAGAGGGTGGCACGGATGAGAGAGGTGTGGGGATCACAATGTGGATGCAGTTTCGTATCTGCGTTGCATCGCAGCGGTCCACACTGAGCACTCTTCTTCGCGGTCCGGACCCTCCCGATGCACCTGGTGTACATCACATCCCGATCTCGATGCAGCCTGAGGCCTCCCTTTTCTCTTTCCCTCTCTGCTGTTCCTCGGCCTCTGCGTCAGGCGGGATGAGCTGAAACGCCCTGAAAATCCTGCGGACCGCACAGGATCGATCTGGGACGCGCGATCGCGTGGTCCGTGTGTGTGTGTGTTTGTATGTGTGTGTGTGGGGGGGGGGTGAGTGGGTGGGTGGGTGGGTGGGTGTGTGTGTGTGTGGGGGGGGGGGGTGTGCCAGAATTTCTTCGTTCAAAGATCGATTTCGATTAATTTTTGGAAGGTCGTTTCCTGAATTTTTTGGGAAAATAATTTGACGTGTGTAAAAAATTTCAATAATTCAAATTATTATATACAGGGCTTTGTTATTTCTTCACTACCGCATTTTCTTTTAAAATTATTGTTAAGATAATTTGGAATTAATTGCTAATTTGAAAATATTGAGACTATAATATTTTTTAAATTATAATTGATTAAAATGTATTAATTATTAATGGATAAATTTCACATGCTCAGGCATAGTATAATACATAATAAAAAAAAGTACATTTTTGAAAAAAGAGCAAATTTGAAAGTTGGAATTCAGTGTTATTGTCATATCTTTTATATAAAATATGAAACTAGCAATGACCAAATAATTATTTATCTTTATCATTACGCATATATATACTCGAGCGTGCGAATTTTAATCACAATTGAACTTTAATTACTTATAATTTGAAATATAATAATCTCAACATTTTTATATTAGGATTTTTGTTTCTAAATTACTTAAATAATGTATTTTTAAAAGAAAATACGGTCATGAGGCCAATTTGTATATCTGTTTTATTCTTTTATTGTATAAAAAATTTAAAATTTAGACTTTTTTATTTAATATAAAGTTTATTTAATTTCATAGAGTATTTATATTAAATTGTATATTAAAAATGTATACAAATGCTAATACTTCTCACATTTTATATAAATTAATTTAAATATGTAATGACTTTGTAAATATCTATTAAATTTTTAGACATGAATTGAAAAATTATTTATTCGTATAAAGAAATATATTTTTACAACAATTAAGTTATATGTGAAAAGCTTTATATTAAATTGTAATGACAAATAGTCACAAATTTTTAATTCCAATGTGAATTAAACACATTTTTTTAAATGTCTCCATTCTTTACACGAAACGAAGAATCGGCTGAGGTTCAGCATTTCCTTTGCTTGAAAATGTATATCTGAAAAACAAATTTATCTTATCTATTCACATCACGGAAGTTTGACTCGCTTGATCAAATCGAATATATCTTGGATTATTTATATTTTAGATACAATTTGTATCTTCACATTTTTCTCAAATCGAAAATTTTACTAAGAATTCTCGAAAAAGAGCGTAACAATTCCAAGATATTCTGTACACGGATGATATCACGGCTTCGATGATACATGCTATGAGTCGTTAGTCGTTGTAACTTGCAATATGGACTATGCAATATGATCGCCATTATATATGAGTGCTGGCTCATCGTCGTAACTGCATGTATAATAGACATTTTCTTAAGCAAATTTTATCTTTTAGAAAAATTATTGAATTCTTGCGAAAAATTATTGCGAAGATTATGCGAAGATTATTGTAATAATTATCATCCTATTTTTGGAACGTTTTCCATTCGCATCTCCATCGATAACAATTTATCAAACGAAGCGATATAGATCACTTCTAGATATCATTGGATACTAACATAACAAAGATAATTCGATTATATTTAGCTTTATGCGATTTACATTCTTTAAATTCGATACTGATGAAATTTATATGTTAAATTTTGATAAAATTTTTTATTCGTATATTGTTCTGTTGTTTGATTTGTGTTAATTATATTAAAAGTTTGCACGATCTCTTTCAATTTTGATCTAAATAATGGGGGAATCTAATGTTAATTAAAGAGGGAATTTAATAAGGAGGGAATACCGCGCGCGAATTCTATCACAAAAACGATCAACGTTTGCCGGAAACTCGAATTACTCGACGTGTTGCAGCAACGGACGGGACAGTCGTCGCGGGGTTACGTCAGGAAGGGAAGGGGGGGCGAAATTCATTTCATCCCCTCGGCGCTATCGAGGCCAGTGCGATGCTCGGTTCCCACCGGGAAAGAAATCCATCGCGATCAGAAAACTGGCACCGCCGAACGACGATATACCTTCCCCTCCCTCCGCTGCGCCATATCCTCCGCTCCGTCCCCCCCTCTCCCCCGCGAATTCCTCGGAATCCCGCGGCTGGTGACTGGCGGTGGCGACCGCGTGCGCTTCGCGATAAGCCCCGCCAGCGCCAACACCACCACCGGCGGCGCAACCAGACAACCAACCCCTAACCCCCACGAATACCTCGTCATCGTCGAGGCCCAGAAACTTTTGGTGATACGGGCGAGGAAAGGGAGAGGGGTGGGTGTATCAAGTGTATCAAATGCGGAAGCAACTCCCGATCCTCACCCCCCCCCCCTTTGCATACGGCCGGTCGTCGAGTATCTAGATATGAGTACAACGTCCGCAGATATATACTCGAATAATCAAGATTTCGGGGGTGTCGCTACAGGGTGCCAAAACGAAACGCCGATCCCCAATCGATTGACATAATAACCGGCATACTACCAACACCGACACGTATCGGCGTACGCGTGTTTAAGGATCGAAGAATCAAACGAAGTCACATCGAAGTTGCTGAACGAATTATCGCGGACCCGGCGGTAAAACGCCCAGGGATGTTCTCGGAGTGCGAGAAGAAACCCAGAGACCGCATGGGGAGGGACGTCGAAGGGACGGGAAGGAGACGGACGGGGGAGGGATGGGGAGAGACGTGAAATATACCGGGCTATCTATTCATCTGTTCGCCAGTGCTTCGGAAAAAGATACGGAAGCGGCGATGCCGACGCCGACGCGACGTGTCGAAGGTACACAACGGTGGAGATACCGTTGCCGGGCCATTACCCCTTTACTACGCGGGACGCCGCGCAACGTTAGGCGAGCCTCCACCTCGCGTACTTTGTCAACTTTGCGTATCAATCAAGCGAGAGAGAGAGAGAGAGAGAGAGAGAGAGAGAGAGAGAGAGAGAGAGAGAGAGAGAGAGAGAGAGAGAGAGAGAGTGAGGAGGAAGGGAGGGGGGGAACGCTCACGTAATGCACGATGCGGGACACGGGACGATAAGGGACATCGATGCATGAAGGCGGAGAAAGCGATGAGCCGGAGTTCGCAGATAAACGCCGCCGCCGTCGCCATCGCCGTCCCCGTCGCACATCGCCGCGCTCTTCTCTCACGTCGCTCCTCATTTTTTGACACCAGGTACAGGATGCGCGGCCTTAATATCGCGCGCCACGTCGCGGGCCGATAAATCTCGCGTCTCGCCGCCGTGGAAATTGCACGTGGAAACGCAAGTCGAGCATAGATTCGGATAAAATTCTCCCCTCCTGGCGGTGCATACATATAATCTCGGATTTGAATTTGCTTCTGTCCAAGGGGAAAACAATTGAATTCTCCGATCGATACGGACGAAAGATAATTTCTAATGACGAATGATGACCGTATTTTGTTGGCCCTTTGGAAAGAAGAGAGAGAGAGAGAGAGAGAAAGAAAGATAAAATCAAGCAGCAGTATATTTTTAATTAGCAGTTGCGTTTTTTTTTTTTTTTTTTTTTTTTAATTAAAAAAGGATTTAGCAGGATTTTGCACATTATTTCAACATAATTTTAAAAATAATTTCCGATGGTGTCAATAACAGTGTTTCTCCATTGCTCTCACTTAAATTCAGCAAATCGGCATACTCTCTTTATACGTGCGAGACAGCTTTCGCTTTTGATATTGATAACCAGATTTTCGACGATTGAACAAAACTTTATCGCGTAATTTATTAACACGGAGAAAAGAGTACGAGTCGATTTCTTCAAATCGAAAGTGATGTAAAACGCTCGATGGGGTGCACTTTTCTTTGAACTCCCCGTAAAAATTGGAGATGAGAAAAGAGTAGATACATATAAAAAAAAAAAAAAAAAAAAAAAAAACAAACAAACAAATCTGGAGTAGCGCTCACGTCCCTGATGAGAGACAGCTCTTGTTTTTATTAATAATCGTGGGACGAAATCGCTCGGCCGTCGATCATCCCCCCGTAATTTGACGGCTGTCGGACACTTTCGTAACGAAAATTGTTGGAAATACATTTAGCGCGCGTCGCGTCGAGTGGCTTGATATTTTCCAGCTTTCCAGTTCGGAGTAGGGGCTGGCTTATCAACCGGCACGGAGTGAAAATCTTCCCCCCGAGTGAGCGAGGCAACAACCCCTCTCCGCGGCTGTAGATCAACCGACAACAGATAGACCCCGTGTTGCCACTCTGATTACGCCTTTCCTCGATGGCAGCATGTTGTCGTCAGCGGGAGAATCCGCGCGTTCATGAATAGCTGTTGCCATCAATCTGTTCCCAAGCTCGTTCGTTTCCTAACGAACTACGAATGACGAATCTCGTAATCGGTTAGAACACTAATAAAAATAAACGAAAAATGAAAACAAAGCGAGCAAAAAAAGAGACAGAACCGTATGATAAAATGAAATAGAAATATAGCTGTATAATAAAAATTTTTTTAAATTAAAAAAAGTAATATATAAGTTGATAAGTCATTAAAATTAATATATATATATATATATACTGAATTAATTTTAATTATTTTTTTTTAAATGAAGATGTTTGTATTTCATTTTAGGGGAAAGAATATTCACAATTCGAAAAAGAGTAATATATTGGGACACGTAAAGTGTCCCAGCAAGTTCTTTCTGGCGATCGCCGACGAGAGGTTCTTCGCAGTCGCAATGGAAAAGAGAGAAGAAGAGAGGGAGAGGGAGAGGGAGAGGGAGAGAGAGATTCTCGGTTGTAATAAGCGGCGCGGTAGCGGCAACGGCCGTTAAATACGATCTTCGCATTAGAACACGAAGTGGAGGCGATAAGTTGTCGATAACTCGGGAAAGGAATGGCCCGCACGGTTGTCTGCGCGAAAGGAGTCTTGCCCGTTAACTTACGACTCGATGAAAAGCTCGTTGCCGGAATGGCAAGGAAGGAGGATGGTCTCTTGCCGGCACAATTTATACCAAATTGCAGGAAAATTGTAAAAGTGCACTCGCATCTGCATTTCTAACCTTCACAGAAAGTGCACTTCTTTCAAATTGCCTATATAATATAAATTCTCTATGTAGTATATTTTTAGACGAGTAGTAATATTTCCATTTAGATTTGTCAATGGTAAATAGAATCATCATTTTTTTATCTTCGTTTCATTTCTATTTGGCATTAAATTAAACAACGTTGCCTCTCTTTGCTTTACTGAATTAAACGCACAAAAGTTCAGATCGTTTTTCACGTCACAGGTAAGACATTCGGCAAAAAAGAAACGGCAAACGAGTCGAATCGACTCACGAGTCGCCGGGCTATCTTAAACCGATTAAAATCGTGGACAACGCTTAAAGCACAATCGTCGTACGTCGGCGTTAGGAGAACAACTCGCGACGATAACTCGTCGATAACTCTTTCCCCTCGGGGAGGATGGCGGTCTTTAAGAGGAAGCAGCCGCATGCGACCGTTAACTAACGACTCGATGAAAAGCTCGTCGTGCTCGAGAGATAGGGACAGATATTAGGGGCGGGAAAGCCCACCCCTACACGTAGGGCCCACCCGCTAAATTCTCCGCCTGATCGCTAAGAAATTACCGGGAAATATACGAGCCGCGGGAGAAGCGGGATGTTCTCCTCCAGCCGTTATCATCCCCTGACTACTATTATCGGGATTGCCAACATAGATGGAATTCGGAAATATTCTGTATTTTTCCCTCCTTCCACGATTAATGAACTCTTCTTTCCGCTTCTTTTCGCGAAATAGAACGTAAGATACTGTTACCATAGAGGAAGGAAAATTGTGTAAATCAAAAAGATGATAGATCGATGTGATAAGCGTGAAGAAAAATATTTATCTTATATTACGATATTTTTTACGATATTTAATAATAAATTATTAACAAACTTCTAGTTCTGTAATTTTTTAATTTTTCTTAATTATATTTTTCGGACAACAAATCAATCTATTTCATTAATTTTTTTAATTAAATTTTTTTAATTATTGACAAATATATATTACAGTATTTTTTGTTTAGTATTTATCTGGTATTATCTGATATTATTTGGTATATGTTACATTACTTTGTATCTATTTTTTAACTGGTTTTATTATAATATATAAAAATTATATAAAATTCATATAATTAAGTTATACTATTTTAAATTTATATATGATACACATATTATGATACATAAAATTATTATAAATATATAAAGATACATACTAAAATTGGAAAAGTTAATTAATGTAATTCACGCGGTTGCAGAATCCACCAGATTTCGTGGTTTTCCTGATCCAATAATTAACTTCATTCGCGCATACTACTTTCAAGTTTGATCTTCCCCACTGCACTTTATATATACTTAGCGTGTCCGTAAACTTATTTCGACGTCTAAGTGGAGCAAGCATAAAAAGGCACAGCCGAAAGAAACAGGTCTGCCTGCCTACCTATCTACCTACCTACCTACCTATCTACCTCGCAGTGCATCCATCGCCGGTAACGCCTGTTACCCGGTAGTTAGGAAGTAGAACCTCCGGCCCGGTGGCGGCCCATTAGAGGGGCGGGAGGGGCGCGAAAGAGTGTCGAAAGGGGGCGAAACGACGGCGGTAACTTTGCTAGGCAGTGCTGGGCCGGAAAACGATGGACGACAACACGCCGCCCGTTAGTTAGATCGATAACGCTAACTCGTTACGTATGTTACCGCCGACGATTGCGAATGGTGCAACTTGCGCGTTCCATCGGGATGTTTGTCGACCCGATTCTTCCGTCGGTTGTATAATAAAATAATTTATTATAACATTTGTAAAAGAAGTCGTATTAATGTATGCCTCTTTGTAATCGTTCCCTGTTTGTATCGTTTGAATTAATACAGTTTGTTAAATTAATATATTTATGTATAATAATATAAATTTTGTTAATTAATAGATTCTACTGAAGTATATATAATATATTTTAATAATTTTCAAAGATTATTGAAAATAACGAACGTAAAAGGTAGGTCTGAAATCTTCAAAATATATTCCGGTGTTTTTATTTATTTTTTTTTTTTTACAGGAAATAATAAATATTATAAAAAATATAACTGGGTGCAAAGTAATTATTCTTTTTAGATCAGGGAGAGGATACTATAGACTGTAATAAGAGCACATTTGTTAAAATGCTTGTATATTATTAATGTAATGTTATCAGCTTATCGCCGGAATGCTCGATTAACGAATAGCGTGACGAACTTGCGACCGTTGCAGATTATATCACGAATTCTGCACTCGCTCGCGCGTGAAAATTTATTACTGCAATTAGATCAAATGATCATTTTACGGCGATATAAGTTTTTATAATCTGTTTTTATTTTTAAAGTAATTAATTTATAGAAAGTGTGTGTGTGTGTGTGTGTGTGTGTGTGTGTGTGTGTGTGTGTGTGTGTGTGTGTGTGTGTGTGTGTGTGTGTGTGTGTGTGTGTGTGGGAGGGAGGTGTATTCAAAAATTTTGCTCGTATTTATGTTATTTGTATATCTGTAATTAAAATTAAGTAATCAGTTATAAAATATTAATTAAATTTGAAGCAAAGAAAACACATTTTTGTTTAAATTTCAATTTTTATTTCGCCTTTTGTAATTATAAAATAATTTCCGCTATTTCAAATTTTTCCACATACAAATCTCAAAAGAAAAAAAATTTAAAAGACAAAAAACCAATCAAAAATATTGCGGTTGTTCTAATTAATTCCCTCTGAACTTTTCAACTCGAGAATAGAACCTTTTATATATGTAATTCAAAGTGAGTTAGAGCACAACTCCTTTTTCCAAATGAATAAATTACAAAAGTAAATAGCTTGCAAGGTATTGCTCATCAGTCTCGTAATACTACTTTATTCAATCATATTACTCTATTCAGTCAATTCAAAACATCATTCTATCATTGAAACGAAATATTTATATATATAAATTATCTATTTTAAATAAGTAATATTGTTAATGTTTACTCTTCCTCATTTTTCTTATTAAGATAGAAAATTTTTTTTATTTCGTGTACGTTTTAAATTTTAGAGATTGCAGAACAACGAAGAAATATAGCAAATTTGGCAAAGCGCATATCATACTTACTCATGCAAAATTATGTAACAAATATTTGATGAAAATAGATATGCCAAAAAATACATAATTATACAATATATTTTTGCTAATTTTATTATGCAAATTAAAATTACAGAATTAATTAATTTATTGAGTTTTATGGCATAAGAGATTATTTTTAAATTATTAATTATAAGAATATAATATCAATAATTTTATAATAAATATTTTTAGATATACATATATTGTATAAAGGAAGCATTACACAAGGTATTAAAAAGAAGAAAAATTCAATGCTCGCTCATTCGTGGACGTGTATTATTAAATTAATAATTTTTTTTATTATTATATGAAAATCGCAACAGGATTTTTTTCATAACCTGCTCAATTTGCTCACGAGAGATAATACGGTTGTTACCAATCATCCTATATATAAGTGACTTCACATATACAAGAAAATTTCAATATATTACATTTTCTTTTTCAATATTAATTCCTATTTCAATATTAATTCCTATTTCAATATATATTTCTTCATTCCAATGTATTCTAATCATCTTGAAGAATAATTCGTTAAATATAAAAAGAGAAATGTTTCAATCGTATAAACCATAAAACTCTCCAGTAAGTAAGTCAATAAAATAACGAGTGTGCTCAAATATCGAGTAATAAAAATAAAATTTATTTGTAGAAGAGAAGGATAACGTACCTTGTAACCGAGGTAGGCAAGTAGCAAAGCCTCGGTTAACGATACCATAGCCAAGATCACTTGGACAACCCATAACTCTAAGGGTCTTCTGACCCACAGGATAGCGTCCCAATTGATGGTCGGGTGCTCCTGAAACTCCTCCTCTGTCAAGTTCTGCGACGCAAGAAACTCGGTCTTGTTGCCGGGTGTGCAACCGTAACTAAAAAGAAATAGAGAGAAAGAAAGGTATAAGTGACAGATGAGTGTGTGGATAGGGAGGGACAGATTGTCGCACGATATTTGGTGTGCACAAATCGGACGAGTTCGATAGGTTTTCGATATCAAGTACGTCGTTTGGGCTGCGTCGAGGGATCATTGTCGCATGAAAAGAATAAAAAGGACATAACATCAAATGCGAAAAAAAATTATATAACCGATCGGGAACTTTTTTTATTAAAATTTTTTTGCCTTTACATAAAATTTATTTATCGGATATTTTTACTAAGATTGCCATTTCCGTTAGTGACAATTTCTTCGAAATTTTATTAAAATATAATTATAAAATTATTTTAAGTATTAACAAATTTTAATTTTCTTTTAAATGTTATAAATGAACGATAAGAGAAAATTATATCATAATAAAAAATATATTAAAATAAAATTAAATTTTTGAATTCATCTAAAAGATTTAACAATAAAAATTACAATTTTGAAATAAATGATTTATCTAATATTATTAATATATTTTCATATTTTTAATAAAATAATTATTTTTGCATTATTATAAAATTACAAAAGATAATAATAGCGTACTATACAAAATATTCAAGTATTGATTAAACATTAATTAATAAAATTATATAAAGAAATCAAAAATAATCGTAAAAGTATCATCATTTTCACATATATAAATAACAACACATTGCACCGTATCTGTTGTACTGTCTTATCTGCGTTTTATTCTAAGCCATGATAGGAGTGCTGTATAATATCGTAATTGTGTATGAATATCGTGTTGTTTACATGCAAATTTCTTTTTACAGAGATAAAATTTTTCTGGAAATCGTTCCGTCGGCGATGAAATGGAATGAAACCAAATGAAACAATTTCTTTATTTTCAGCCTTCCCCAGTTGCAGTTAGTGCTACCACATAGGATAGTCCAGATTTATATTTTCTTTTATTCTAAAATTTTGTAGTACAATATTGTCATAAATATATTTTTATTTTTAATCAAAATAAGACAATTAATAGTTTCCGTATCAACAGCAATTTAAAATATTTGAGTTTTCTATTAGTCAAATAATTCATAATTTTAAAAAATAATGAAAAAACTGCAACATTACATATACTATACTATAAAACACATCATTTATTGCTCATCAAGAAATAAAGCAAATAATATATAAAGTTATGTAATAAATACTAAAAAAATAATAAATTAGATTTATTTTATAAAAAATTATAAAATAACAATCTTAAAGTATTTCAGAAAGTCAAATACATTACTGTAATATTTGAGTTTATATTATAAAACTGTTATCAAATGCATACGTAAATTTTGCAAATTTCATGTTTCCAAGTTTCGTTTAAAAGATTTTATTCAAATATTTAATATAGCTTACCATGCTGCGAACGTTGGATCGTTGTCCGTAATAACTCTGAATATATACAGAAAGCATGTTAAAAGCTTGAAGAAGAGATTGGCAAGTCGTATCCTCAAGCCTGAAAAATAAATTTTATTTCTTTCTTATAATTTTTATATTATCTTTATTTAATTTACATCTCTATTATAGCTCAATTTATTTTACTTTTCATTTTCTTTTTTCATTAAATAATTTTGTAATTTGTAATTTTACATATTAGTTTTCTAGTTCACTTTTCTTTTAAAAATTAAATTATAATAAAATAAGTTTTAATTTCTATTAAATTTATGCTAAAATAGATTTTTCCAAAAAGAACTGAAAAATTTTTTATATGATCTAACATCGATAAAGTTATGTACAAATTATGTTTATGTACAAATATTTTCTAAAGAGTTTTCAACAGTGTTCTTTTAATATATAAATATTTTTAAAAGATATTAATATCTTTCTTTCCAATGTCTTTATTTTAAAATAATTAAATCTAATACTGAATATTCTTCTTCAGTTATAAATTCAGAAAAAAGTATTTAATTAACAACGATTAATGCTGCAAAAACTTATTTTTAAAATATAAAATGTTTACAATTTTTTAAAAATTTAGTAATTTTTAATAAAAATTTTATGAGTTAAAATAATTTAAAAAAATATATTCCCTAGAAATTTAGAATAGCTAGAGTTCAAAATAATAAAAAACAAAAAAGATTGTTCCTTAATATATACATGATACTGTATAACATACACATATATTATATAGCACAATAAATAAAAAAAACTGTATTGTATTATATTTATTTATATGTATTGTATTTATATGTACTGTATTTATTTATAAGTTTAGAAAAACTGTGTAATATATTAAGGATACGCTAACAGTAAGACCTAAATTACGGGTTGCTTTAAGCTGAATATCGATTCTCCGAATTTTGACGAGATGCTTCAACCAGTTGCCCACGACAAACTTCACAAAGGGCAACAAAGCGTTGACCTGTTGGGTTCACGAGGTCCTAATGCATAGGTCAGGTACAAAGGTCAACATCGACAAGAAAAATTTGTAGTAGCACAATATCTATTATCGGTTGTCGTCATCACATCTCCGAAAGAGCACGAGCGTGCTCTTTCGGAATATCCGCAGGATGATGATAACAATATCCTTAAGATTGCCTTTGGAATGACTTTGCCATTTCGAAAGGAAGCAATCGGGATTACTTCGCGGCATACGCGGAAAAACGTTGACGACAATGCAGCTATTTCCGACGACAAATTTGGTAGAAATATAACAATGATACGACAATACCGATAGGTTATCTCGAAAATAACATCGTTATTTTTTTTATCGAAAATATTCTTATCTCCGTACCTTGTTATCATTTTGAATTTAGTACCAAAAGATATATATAATATTTTATAATATATATGTTCATATAATTAATAAAAAAATTTAGAAAGTTATAAAAATATATAAATAAAACATGACATATTTTAATAGTGTCATTATATTTCGCGTGTTACAATATAGTGTAGAATATAATAGTGCTATCAAATAGCGTGAGATAGAATTGTAGATATGAATTTATACGATCTCTCCATCTTACCCTTCTTTACAATTTAATGTGATGTGTTGTATTATATGTATGTTCATGTGTTTAATTGTATGTGTACAATATCAAATACATGATAAATAAATGATATATCATGTTCGTGCTCACGTATAGAAAAAAAACAATTTTATAATAATTGTGACAATTATGGCAATCTTTCATCGCGAAAATATAGAACAAAATAGAAGAACAAAATAGAATTCTTTAAAATTTAAATTCTTTAAAATTTAAATTTAATTATATATTATTATATATTTTTATAATTGAGGATGTAAATTGTAGCAATATGTGAGAATTACAAAATCTTTCACTTTATAATAGAAACTTTTTGTAAAATATTTAAAATATTAAAAATATTAAAAATATTTAAAATATTTAATTTATTATAAATACAAATAATTAATCTTTACTCACTCGAACGTTGATTCTTAATGAAGTATAGCTGTAGACGTTCCTTGAATGTGTTCTCGTTCACATAATACTCAACGCGAACTCTGAAAGCAGATATACAACGGTATTATTGTTAACTGGATATTCCGCAAACTTTTCGAAAATGTTAATGATGTTATTTAACTTAACACAATGTTCAACTATTGCATTCAATAATTTTAGTAAATTCCATATATTGTTGTTCATTATATGTTATACATTGTAACGTATACAACTGCTAATAATATATATCGCAATTCTTCTTTTTATTTTTCTCACAATTCTTGTAATAAATTTTATGGTGTTCTTATATATAAATCGATATTTATGTATACAAATATGATATATAATATCATGTAATATCATGAGGAAATATTTATTCAACATAAAAGAATTTGTTGGCAACCGACAACTATTATGAGATTAAAACATTGATAAAAAATTTCGCTATATTATTAGGTTCAGATGACTAATTGAACAACGCAGTATGCTACATATACGCTGTTCAAATTCTCATTATTACAATCTAGTCTAGTATTGTATCCCACGAGTCATTTCCGTCCAGCATTATAGAGCAACATCTCTGTAAGATCTATTATGGAAATTAATGTTGGCTATAACGTAAATTATACGATAGCTCAACATCTAAAGTATAGCTTCAACAAAAAGTTTATTATATATTTATGTTATACATTAGACATTTCTCGAACAGTATGAAAAATTTAATCTACACACGTTTATTCATTTACTAAATAATTTAAATTGTGTACAATGTTTAAAATTTTAATGCAAAATAATTTTAAAAATAATTTTACATATACAATTTAAAAGCAAAAAATATATAAGTTATTTATGTAAATATGTAGTTAATATAATATAAATATAATATAAAAAAATTGATAATTAAAATATGAAATATTTTCTCTATCATTTTTAATAATTGATTTTAACGATCATTCAGTCATCATATTCATTTATGTACTTCCAAATTGTACTTCAGGTCAAAGAATGGAACGAAGAGCGTGCAACGACCTTTGTTATTATTATTGTTAGTACTGCAGCAAGGCGAACAGGTCAATTTTATTCGACAAGTCGGCTGTCATTTTGCGCACTTGGTGCACCGCTGCAGTTCTTATTTTTAGCCGCGGTAAATGCGTTGGCGTTGCGCCGAGAATAGCGTCGCGTGACGTCACCGGGCCGGCGTCGACAGGCGGTCTGTCGTATGCTATCGTTCCCAGTTGTTGAACTGGTTCTTTGACCCACATAACGTCACGAATGCCTGACCTAGGCTATCCGTCCTCGACAAACGCGGAAAGCTGATGGAAAGAAATGATGCCGATCGAGATGGAAGAGATGGAGAGCCAACTGTTTGACTTCGCGCACTCTCACACTTAAAGAGATAAATTAAAAATTTTCTGAACACACCGATAGATATTTTCATGATGACATTTGTAATCTACGTTATATAAAAAATTAATTATTTGGTATCTTTTTATAAAACTGACAATAAGTTTTATAAAATAATGTCTAAAATACCGAGTATTCTAAACAAGACAAATAAACAAGGGTAAACAAGAATTAATATATTAGCTATTTTATACTTCAAAAAATCAACAGAAATTTTTATAAAATAATTTAATTATTTTTATACACCTAATAAACATAACTAATGGTTTGACAAAACAAATCAAAAGTTTGCTGAAGTTTTTTTGGAAAACAAGTTTAATAGTAATTAATTTGCAAATTATTTTTTATATCTTGTCACAATAGTTGTAATAAGATTATAATAGATTATGCTATCTCATACATTCAACATATCGTTTTTTTTTTTTTCAGTTTACTACTCTATATTTCCTGATAAGCTTTATAGTGGCAATTTTGCTGACGCTTTATCATTCGTATATCAATTTATTTATATTTATATTTGTATTCGCCCTATATCTCAATGCATAACTTACTAAATAAATAATACATTAAATTAAATTAAATATTGATAGAAAATAGAAAATTTCTGATTTTTAATAAAAAATTGGCATGTGTTTAATATCGACGTAAGAGAGATATATATGTATAACTACATCTCATAATCATTGAACTTAAAAAAATCTAATGGAAAGAGACATATATCAATATATTTCGCCAATTTGAATATTCTATAAAATATTGTGTGGAGCGATGCAATTGTGAAAAATTGTCGAGTTTGAATGATTTGACAAGAATACAAATCCTCCATGGAAGCTATTGATTCTATAAGCGATAGAAAGCGAAATGTATCAATACCACTCGAGTTTTGCACGCGGATATCGCCGCAGTCTCCACGATGTGTAATTTAACGCGATCAGCCGTGTAGATGGAAAAAGCATGTTTAGTGGGCTGTGAGTAATGCCACTGACAAAATACGTGGACTGGTGCAACCAATGTTTCTATTTCGAAGATACTTGAACCGAGAGAACGCGTTTACGCTGTTACGAGTGAACTCATAATTTTTGTAGATAAGTTTTTTGCAATCAGATTAGAAATATTTTCTAACTATAAAAATTCGTTAAAACCAAAATAAGGAATGGGAAAATTAAATTTAGATAAAAATTAAATTTAGAATCCTTGAATCCAAATTGAATCCATAGTGTTCATATACATGGGAAACTTTTAGTACAAATTAATAAAAATACCATTATAATAATTAAAATATTAAAAAAAAGGGAAAAAATAAAAAATGATAAAAAAGTTTATATTCAAAGCGATTTAGTTATTTTAAATGATATTACTATATTTAAAAAAAGTCTCAGATTTGTCATCATTACTTAAACGGCAGTTCTTTAGGCTAAGAAGTTTATAAATCATAGTGTTAATAATCATCAATTAATCGTCATTTGAGATTGTTGCTTCAATGCAGCGACAAATCGAGAATGGTAACGACATACTGCATCGTCAGGATATAATTGACAGCTTCATTACGACGCCGTTTCTAATTACATCGCATAGGGATGTGGATTCGCAGAGATCGTCAGCGATTTCCAATTGAAATTGCGTTCTGGGAATCACGAGTGACATTTGCGAGCCGCATTAGACTTCCCACCGGGTATACGGTAAAACCAATGCAACTCATCTCATTGAAGAAAATGATTGCAAAAATCTAAATCAGTCTAAATAAATCCATTGTTTCTTATTAAAGTATTAAAAATAACTTAGATTCAAAATAATAAAAATCAATTTTTATACAAATTAAAATCTTAAGTATGTTGCATAAGAAATTTTTATTATCAATTATTTTAATATATCTTCATAAATAATATAAAATCCATATATAATATCAACATTGCATAAATATGATAAAATTTTTCATATAAATGTTTCATATATATATATATATATATATATATATATATATATAAATAATTATATATAAAATATAAATATCAAATCACAATATCAAAATGGATTTTGTATAATAATTTTTCATCTAATCTGTATTTGCCAAAAAATATTTTAATATATAATAGTTTTATCTATTTATTTAACACTGTAATATTATTGCAATCATCATAACATTGTTTTGACTTACAAATTTCTTCTAAGTTTAATATCCAGAGTTTAATTTAATTATTAATCTGAATCATATTGTGCTTAATTATTTGTGTAAATTAAACTAAAATAACTACTAAATATCAGAAAGACGAAATAGAAATAAATTTCATTTGTAACTTAAATTACATCTGGATGTGACTTGAGTAAATTATTATTATTAATAATTCTTTGTATGTGTTCAATCATAACCATGTAGCAAAAAGTGATTAAATGAACAATTATTCAGTTAAATTAAATTTATAATTATATCTATTGAATTGCGGATTAATATGCATTATTGCCTCAATAAAGCCATTTTCGCGTGTGATCAAAGGAAATAAGACTAAACTGAACAAAGTAAAATATTTTAATTTTAATAAACCAAATGTCTATATTGTCTGAATTTGATCATCATAATAATCATAATAAAAGATCAATAAAAGATCAATCAATATAAATGTTAAGAAATGTGGCTTCGATTTTTCCACAATATATACCTATACTACATTTATAAACATAAATTTATTATTAAACATGACTAATAATATCAATAATTATGATATCAATCAATTTAATAATTAAATAACACGTAAAGAGAAAGAAATTTCAGTCTCGAATTAATTTTTATTATTATTAAGAAAACTAAACTAGAATAACTAAAATACTTAATATATCGTAACAAATAAATAAAATAATAAGATAAAATTGTTAAATAATATTTATTTTGTTTCCTCTATTTATTTTCTCTTAAGAAATAATCTCTTTTAGAAAAAAAACTTTCCGCTCTTCTCCTTCATTCACCATATATATGTTATTATTGGTGGTATTATTACTTGTAAATTTTCTAATTAATTTTTATATATATTCATATATAAATTTATTGATAAATATATTTTTTAACTTTAGTTTATTGCTTTCATTTTTCAATTTTAGAAACATTATTAATTCTCTAATTCACTACATGGTTTTTACTCATACAAGTTTTAGTAAATCTTTTAAATATTGATTTCAAGTAATTATAAATTATATTTATATAATACATATACACGTTTTATTCGTATAATAATCAAATATAATTTCAAATTTTCTATATTATAAAATATAATTTATTTTTACGAGAAAATATTCCAAACTAAATATTACTAAATTTATTATCCTTGAGTTATTATTAATCTCCATTTCATGTGCACCAATTAATAATATTAAAATATTTGATGTGGAATAAACTGTAATTGCCGATTGATTAAGCTCTTGATATGGAAACAAAAGGCACATAGACAATTTCGGTCTTTTGCCTCTCAAGGTATATTTAATTCATATAAAAAGTAACTATTTTTTACTAAGATTATTAACAATATATAAAATTTTATTGTTCTTATTATATTATTTAATGTAATTTAATTAATTAATATTTATAATTAATATTTATATCCAGTTTTATATATATGAATTAGTAATGATATTATAATTTATAATACAAAAATACTGTCTTTTTCAAATTTTTTCATAATTTAATAAGACAAAATATTTCAAATTTAGATTTGTAATAATGTTATTATGTTAATATATCTTATATTCTTATATTGATATAAAAAATGTATTTAAAGTATGTAGATTTACAATACTTTATTAAGCTTCTTCGAGGAGAAAACTATGTTATTCATATTGAAATAAATATCATAATTTTGATTGAAGAACGATTGCTGAACAATTGTTTCAAATAATTTATGAAGACAAATATCCGTTTCTCATCGTTGTCCAAATTCACTGTATCTATTTTAGATGTGAACTCCCATGTAAGATTGACACTACAGACAGACAAACTGAAAGCTTAACGGATGACTTAACATCCTAAATAATTGCTCCTCTACAAGACAATTCTAAATTTTGACTTACCCGCAACATAGCAAGTTAGTTTATTCATTGATACATATTGTTGATAAGTTCAGTTAACCTTTTATTATTTATATAATTGAATAATAGAAAACTATAAATTGAATTAAATAAAGCCAGTCCATATAGACAGTATTTAAGTTCTTATATTTATAAATCAGTAAGTTTACTTGATTAACATATGTGATGTAATTAATAAGTTGATTAATGTACTAACATTTGAAATTTCTTTAAGCCGTAAAAGAATATATCAAATCAGAGCATACGATATATCTTCATTCTGATCCAATAGTTACGAGCCATTTGATTATATATGTTTTATGTATATATGTATCGGCTGCTACATATTCTTTGGCATATCAATCAAAACTTTGGTTTTTTAATTTTACTCCACGAATTACATAATCTGCAATCAACAGATTTGTCTGTTGCAATTTATACCATTTAGTTGATTGTTTCCACTCTATAATATTGATTGCACAAAAACAAATAACGCTGCGCGCTATATGAGTATTACATATGTATATTAATGACATATGACAAATGTATATTGATATTTTAATGGCAATTTACACTTTACACTTTAAACACTTTAAAATTTACACTTACAATTTATAAAAACTAATGAATAAAGAAAATACTTATATGTCATTACCTGATATGCTATTAATTATTTTAGTTAATAACTAGATTACATTTAAATCCATTTGTTAAATAGACTATATCAATAATAATATGTAATACATTAATTATAAATTTCTAAGTTATTAAATTTTAATAAATATTTATATAAATACACTTTATTTTACTGTTCTCCTGGTATAAATTCTTAATATTTTTTCAAGACATAACTCTTTATTTTCAGAGATGATATATTTCAATATTTATAATTATCTTAAACATATATTGCATTCTAGTTTTATTATTCATAAATATTAATCAATGCTTGTAAACATTATATAAGAGACATAGATGAATAAATTAATTTACATTTCTATGAGATGCACAGATTTATGATAGAAATTTATTTGTTAATTTTCACTAAAATCTGTCGATACTTATAACGGAGAATTTATTCAACATACATACCTTTTTTACTTAAATAAAGGAATAGGCAATTTCTCTTTTCTTAATATTATATAATAGAAAGTTGCTTTTCACATCAAATGTACAAATTCTCTGAAAGAGGTAAAAGTTATGTAAAAGAAAAACTGAATTGATAAATATTTAACAAAATATTTTACTATTACGTGAAATTTTTGTTAGCTAGTTGAAAGCAGTATTTCAATAAAAATAAATGTAATTTTTGATCAAAACTGATGCGTCAACTATGTACAAAAAGCATTCAATGAAATGGCTCTTTTCATTATTGATAAAATGTCTCCTTTCACCACAATCCACTTGAAATCAAATAAAGTGGTAGCTTATTTTTTATCTTTTCGTAACAGAAGCAATGTTACATTTTCGCGACAGAATTTTTCTGATAAATGTTTAACTGAATAATAAAATTGGAAAACAAATAAATTATACGTTTTACAAATCTATATACAGTTTACAGTTTACTTTTTTGTAAATTGGGTTTTGTGAAGATAATCTACATAATACTCAACAATGCAAACAAAATTCAATATTATTTTTATATCTGTCATCATTTATAAACCACAGTAATAATTAATTCTTTTATGTATAAATCAACATAATTAATTTTATAAATATAATATAAAATACAAAATGCGATGCACATTATCCAACATATTAATTCTTCGAAATAAGAGCATATATAAAGCCATATCATGAACGTAATTTGTGTAACATTCCCGAGAATTCCGTCAGTCTGAAATAATTCATTTGGATGTAAAGAGAGATAAGTTCAATCTGGAAAGCACTTGGCCAGTAACATTAATTTTTTAAACTAAAAATACAGTCTTGCATTAGGATTGTTCATCATTTAATTGAAATATACTCGATCTATATCATGTCCGTCTATAATTATATAGCGACCTGCCTTCGCGCACTACAAATAGAACTACGACGTCGGTCGTCGTGTAAAAATATCCATCGGAGTGCAACCTTGCACTCCATTGACCGCTTTATTACCGTAATATGTCGTAACGTATTTTCATGTATGTGAATACGGCCTTAACACGCGTGTATATACACGCTTCGAAACTAGAAACTAAATAAAACAAAGTGTACGTCAGTTTGTAATAGTTTGCGTATAATGGATTGCACTAGATTCCAGAAACTATTCGTTACGCTACACATAACGGTCACAAACTGAAAATTCCTTTTGCTCGGTTATATTTCAATTCTTAGTATGTCTATCTGATTGGATTGCATCAAAATGTAAAAGGAAAAGGATTCAATAAAAAAAAAAAAAAAACAATGATATTTTATATTATAAACATAATAAGATTTATAAGATTTAATATTTCACAAAATTAAAATGACAATTACATGACGTAGATGACATAGCGCGAAAGAATAATTACAAATTAATCTTTAGATAATTAGAAGAATCTAATGTGTGTATGTGTATGTATATGTGTATGTGCGTATGTTTGTGTAAGATTCTTTCTATAAAAAATATATAAGTGCATAGTACAAATAAAAGAAATAAATAACCAAAAAAAGAAATTTTGGAATATTAAAAACTTATTTTTAAACAGTTGGATATCTAAATATCTATAACAAATAAATATCTATAAAAAAAAAATATTAATTTTAGGAATACTTATTACAATCAAAAAAATTTAATACATTTCTTTATTATACCTTTTTTCATTAAAATATGCATATAATATAAATTATTGCAATTTTGTTAACATAAAAACATTTATCAATAGTTGTCTTCCTATTCTATATTTCTAATATTCTTATAAATAAATTTTTAATTTTTTGTTCAATAAAAAGTGAAAAGATAAAAAACGAAAAGTTTATCAAATACGTGGGATTTACTGAAGCCTAGGATGTACGCATGATAGCAACATCTAAAAGAAACTTTTTTAGAGTTAGGGATTATAACTAATCCTGTATGTACTTTATCTTATATAACTGAACTGACGTTTTCATCATGTAATATATATATATATATATATATATATATATATATATATATATCGCAAAAACAAAATAGTTGGAAATAAGTATTTATATAATCATAGTTAAAAAAATATTTTTTATCTAAATTATATTACTGTACTACATGTCAAAAATATCATATATATAAGAATTTATCACAAAATAATTAATATTTACAATTTAATACACATACATTACAAATAATACATAATATATAAACACTTTCTGGAAATATCTCTCAATAATCGTTTTATCGTGCTGTTATGAAAAGCTTATATTTATATATTTTAAATTATTCTTAATAAACAAAGTTGATATTGAGTTAATAATTAAATACTTTAAATAATATGTAACTGTAGATTATTATCATTGAAGTATTAATTGTCTATATATATATATATATATTGCCATATTACAATATATATATATATATATATATATATATATATATATATTTATCTTACTAATATCATGAATATCATATTTATAATATTATATTTTACTCTTATAAAGATTTTATTTTTAAAAAATCGGGAAATAAATAAAGTTATATATACTAAATAAATCTAAAGTTATATATACTCGTAATAAAATGTTCAAAGATTAATAAAATTGTCACCTTATACTTAGATCGCAACATATTCGTAAGAAAAAAACGTGCTTTTGCTTCTTTTTTCTGGTTGTCTTGATAAACCGTCTATGTGAATCTCGCGGATTGCGAGATACCGAAATGGTGCCATCCGATATGCAAGGTGAGCAATTCTCGCTCGTGAAAATATATGTATATCTAACTGAAACGGGTAAGAGCAAAAAATAAGCATGCTCGAGATAACACCATATTTTGCAATATTCATTTCGATAATAATCTAGTCGTATTTTCCACGTATTCCGTTACTGTGTTATCGTTAAAAACCGTCAATCATCGAATGAGAAGAAAATTTCATCAATATTTCATCCTTTAAATCAATCGCGAATCCAATCGAGCAAGTTGCAGTTGCTTGCCAATACGAGTCTTTAATTAGCCACCGTAATAATTAATCACTCGACAGAAAAGCAGTAATTAAGTAATGGACCGAGTGCACTTACTTATAGGCTGCGAGTTTTGCAAGTGATTGAACTCTGCTAATTCCCCCGCCGGTATTGCAGACTTGATATAATTAATTATCAGTAGCCAGTTTGTAAACGAACAAACTGCCAAGCAATCGCTAAAAAGTAAATTCTAAGAAGATTACTCTACGCAAGGGGGTAATGACGCTGGAAAAACTTTATGTACAAAGACGATGTTAGTAAAACTATTTCAAAGAACACCAAGTATAATTAATTTTGCTCATGTATTACATTAAAATAATATTAAAAATTTTTTAATATCATCAAATCTAAATAGTATTATTCAGTGATTTTTCTAAATTTACTTCAACAATTTTAAATAATTTCTTAACTAAAGTATATTAAGTTTCATTGACAGGTAATAAAAACTGATATGCATTATCATTTTTAATAAAAAATGTGTTATTTTATTTTTATATATTTTAAATTCTTTTGTTGTGGACAAATTATGTATATTTCTGCATCTGTTCATTATAATTTTAAGAATATAATTCATAATTACAAAATAAAATTATTATAAATAATATTTAAATATTCAAATTTAAAAGATAATAATTCTATAATAATTCACTAATTTCTAAGATATAAAATAGTATATACACATATATATACACATATAACGTTTATTCCTATATATCAAATAACAATTCTAAACAACAAAACCTAAAATTTTATCTTATGTAACAAGCTGAAAAATGTCGTTATAATGTACGATTGTATTGCATGCGTATGTTTCTTTTTATCTTAAAATATTCTTAATAAAAACTATACAATATAATAAAATGCAATATGTATATGTGTTTCAATAATATTTCAGTAAATATATATTATTAAAGCAAACAAGCTCATATTCTTGCATACATATGTATGTTCCCAGTTGCTAGAAATGTCGGACTTGTTAGTTATTTTTCTCCTAGTATTGCGACTATTGCAAGAATGACGAAGGAAGATTTCGCATTTGCTTATACCACGTGTATGCATTTCAAAAGTCACGTGCATGAAGTTGCGTGTTGGATGGTTATCTTGCTTTTTCATTTTGTTTCTCTGGATGTTTATAAATAATTTAGGAACCTAAGAGAGAACGACGTAAGTGCGCGTAAGCGCCATGACGACGCACGGCGCAGTAATTAAGATAATATGGTTTGCATTATAGGACATGTCAAGGGAGTGCCTTTGGGTTGACATGTTGGTCATGATATACGAATGTTAAATTAGTTCCAAGCTAATTGTGTGTATCTAGGAGAATTCCGGTCGAAGTTAAAAAGTCGAAGTTAAAAAGAGGGTTTTCTTAGCATTAAAAAAAGGAGGCTTATAAAGCTTTTAATTTATCATGAAAAATAAATTTTAATTATATTTAAATACAGTAAATTATCAAGAAATTACAAAAAAATTACTCTATCTAATTAAATTATATACATTATCTTATTTCCAAAAAAAGATTATAAATGGATAACAGTATATATTTAATAAAAAAATAATAAAAAAAACTTCCCATTCAAAAACAATATGATTGTTCTAATTGTATAAAGACTCAAACTACTTTTATTTACTTAATAAAGATAATTTTTTATATTTTTGGGAGATGGGTCAAATATTACAAAGTTGGATTAAAAGAAACATTTTAATAATAACATTTAATAATAACAACATTTTCTTTTATTTTTTCCACTTGCATTTTTTGAACGTTAATCAAATATCATAAATAAAACCAAAATTTTAAATTCAATTGTATGCCATGTAAAAAGAACATTCTTCCAATAGTATATTATTGATATTAACACAAATTAATATAGAAATTCTTTCGAAAAAGTAATCTGAAATATCCGTATCAACATGATCATGTTGAAAACGTTAAATTCACATTTTTATTGTTAATTGTAATCATTAAATTATTTTCTCAATTTTTTTATAATTCTATCTTATAGAAATATAAAATTAAAGTCAATTTATAAAATTAAAATTAATTTATACAATTAGTTTTTAACATAATTGCCGGTATAACAACCAACATTTTTTGCTTGCGATTGTTCTTCCTAAAATCTCTTATAACGATAACGCACCTATATTCTGCGGGCTTTTATTCATGGTGCGGATGGATCGCAGAATTTCGGTTTACGAGACTCTGGAGAAATGCTCATAAAACATTCGCACCCACAATGACATTTAAGGATCACGACACCGAGGAAGAAACACTCCATGTGTTTCAACAAAGAAGAGAAATGAATATTCTATTATGATGTTGACGTCAATGCGATAGTAAATCAACTTTTATGATAGTCAATTATTATCTCACACCAAAAACAACACACGATTTACTTTTACTTTTAAATCATGCAGATGCAATAATGTGAATAAAATGGCTAAAATATTTTTTTTATACATATGCATAAACAAGAAGTCTCAATTTTAAATTACATAATAATTGCCATATAATTAATATTTAAAAATTATTTTATAAACATAATTATTACAAAAAAAATTAACATTATATTAATTATATTATAATGAGATATCTGTCATATGTAATGTTAGATATCAAATATAAGTTTAATGCGTTCTAATATAAATAATTTATCGTTAATTCTGTCGCTCATTTTTTTAACAAAACTTTCAATTATTTCAAATTTTTAATAGTATTTTAAAAGTATCTTAGATATATGCAGAAGTTTTACTTCTCGTTTTAAAAAATGTGATTAATTACGATGTATTTGGCTTCAGGGCACATAAGTCGCTGATTGGTAGAAATGCAAAATCGACCTTCTAGGCATAGACATGTATCATACAGTTTGTTACGACAGCAGCGGATTCTCTAGACATGATACGGAACTTCACAACAGGGTGTATCAAGCTGTAAAGCTGTAAACGCGGTCAGATCGAAATGAACAATCGCACGAGACGGTACAACGTGACAATGTCTTCCTCGAGGTCGGCAATATCGATTTATAAACTACCGACATTGTTGCACTACCCCCGAATCTAAAAGGTTATGGATACAGCGTAGACATATAAATACTTCCCACTTTCTTTGTTATGATTTCTCATACATGCGATGAAACAGCATAAATTTCAAATCGCATCCGTTTGTAGAAAATCTTTCCATGGATGCGTCACAAGTAAATGGACATAATTTATAAAACATAATATTTGTAAAAAATAAAAGCGATTCAATTTGTCAACGGTAAAAAAATCTTACATTAATGTAAATGGTTTTCTGCATAAATTGCATAAACAGTACATAAATAAATTTAGTGAGATAATTCAGTTTAGTAAAATAATGTAATTAGATTATTGAAAAAAAAGGGATTTAAATTTTTCGACAAATATACAATTTCCACTTAATGTAATTTAATTTATTTAATATTTGATATAATATTATATAAATTAATTAAATTAAAAATTTATATGTAAATCAATCTTGAAGCAAGAAACATACAGAACATATAGAACAGAAAGTAAACAGAAAAGTAAATATAATTTAAATAAATTTTAAACGGTCATCTTTTTCCAAACTATCTTTTTCTAAATTAAATAATAAATTATAATTTAATAAGATTCTTGTAAGTATATCGATATGATAAAAAATTAAAGCTGAAAAAATAATGTATAAGCAATAGAGTATATTTGTCTCACAAATGTCATGAAAATTAAACAGAGAGAAAATATGAATAGGATTTTTTTCGCATAATTTGTGCACGTGGATTTTGTATCTGAGAGTCGCGCGTATTAACTACATGATGTTGATCGCTTCTTTCTATGGCTTGACAAATCGACTTTCGCCGTGTCTCTTCTCGCATCATGTGGCAAGAATTCTGGAACGTAGGTGACTCTGAGAGTTCGACGAGGGAAAAAGAGACGAGTCGAAGTGATCTCAGTAATTGAGCGGAGGGATTTAGACGTCACGCGTCACTCGCACGACTAAAACTGAAAGAAGAAACTTCCAACCCTACGACTACGTCAAAAGATTGTTCGATCGCTCATAAACCCGTCGGGATTCTCGTTTCTCATGCATTTCCATCAACTATATGACGTACAACGCCAATGAAACGAAAGAATGTACGCATATCTCATGCAAATTAGATTTTTATAAGCAATGTTTTACAATTAATAAATACAAAAGATCGTATTTACATTTTAAAATGGGAAACAATTAATTTTATATTGTAAGTTCAAAATTGCCACTCACTTTTGATTTAAAATGTGTAATAAAATCTACACATATTTTGAGAAAATCAATAATTATTATCGATGAAATTAAAAAAAATTCAGAAAAATTTAGAAACTCTATGTTGCGTTGATTGTCCACAACAATTGCAGTGATTCGAACACTATCCGATCAGACAGGCCCGAGTGTATGATCCGCCAAAACCTATTTCCTATAGGTGCTATGATTCGATTTGGTACTGCTATGCGAGTTACTTCTCTCTCTGGTGACTTTTTTCTTCGCTGTCGCGTCACGTTTTCCTTCTTTTCTCTTATTTCGAGCATTGCCATTCGTGAAGTCCTATAACCCTCTTGAGATCCGTTCGGGAAAGACACAGGGAGGACAACGGAGGGAAAACGAAATATAACTGGAGAACTGGGAGAGCACCAAGGAGTACAAAAGTTTTCGATTAGACTTTCGCGCGAGCTCAGGATGGCTCTTGTGCACAATGAGAAAACTGTATAATGAGCACTCAGTGAATGTCCACTTCTATTCTTCTTTTTCTTTTTTTCTTTACTACACAAAGCAGCACACACACGTCATATTTAGGGAATTGCTCAGAGTTTCAGCGTGAAAATTTTGCGCCTTTCTTTCGTATATCAAAATCAGATTTATTCATTATAATCTTCTCCTTTACAAGTCGTAACATGTTCTAGTTTTGAAAGAATTTTATATAGGAAAATTTTATATAGAAAAGTTTGTATAGAAATACTTTACATAAAAAGATTCTGTATAGAAAAACTTTAAATTAAAAATACATAAATACAATACAATATATTGATTATAACTAAGCAAATTTAACATTATAAATATTTTCTTCAAAATGCAGTTAAGTTATGAATAAAATGTATGTCAACAATAAAACTAAATTTTGTAAAATTTAATAAAATATAAATTAGTAAATTATAAATAGAAAGAAGTCTGAGCTCATATATAGAAAAAGATAAAACTAATAAGAATACAAAATTTATTATAATGTCATTATATAACATATAATGCTAGAAAAAAATAATACAAATTAAATAAAATAAATGTATTGCATTTGGAAAATGACAAACAAATTGACTATAAGGTATTTAATTCTGTCTCATTTATAACATATTAAGCTTTTGTCTTGATATATTTTGATATTTAATATTTGATATTTAATTTGATTACAATTTTTATATTTTTTAAATGCTTAATATTCAAAAATGTATAAATTTTTTAAAAATCTGTTAAATGCATGTTATATAAAATTATTGGTATTCATTTAATTTGCCAATAAGTTTCTGAAAAATTTTTGACAAAAATATCTTATACCAAACTCTTTTTCAGAATTGGATTTTTTCCATAATATGTTATTTTTTTATCCGCTACGCTTTGGAGACTTTGAGTCTTCAAAAAAATCATGAGAGATTGAAAAGACACTTTCGTACACCTGCATTTTCGTTCGAAGAACTGTCGGCGATGACGAGGGGCGAAGAAGCATAAAGGTAGAATTTCATCGAGCTCACCAAAGCGCCAAGGGCGCTTTGCTCCGACAGTGTTCTAACAAGTTTTTGAAGAAAATGATGTTTTCCCGCGAAGTCGCTCACTTTAAGACGCCATAAAACAGAAAATAGTTCACGTCAGACCGTCGTGATATTGTACCGCAATAAGTAATATGTGTGGAACGCAAAATCTTGTCAAAATGAATTTCTACTAATACCTCGTCTTGTGTAATACATAGAATGCAATCTTCTTCAGATAATATTGTGTAAATTTTGCTTTTTACAGCGTATAGTATTATCCAGCATATTAACTATTATAAAACTATAATTATGTAATTTTATTTCAAGCAACGCAATTTGTGACAATTATATTACAATTATACTCCCATATCTAATAATTAATATTTTGATTGCTATAATTTAAATTTAATATTATGATTGCTATAATTTAAATAACATAACAGATATTTAATTATATAATATATTATATCAATATTATTAAATATAATCAATTCATAAATAAAAATTCATAAATAAAAATAAAATTTAAAAAATAAATTACAAATAGCTGATAAATTTTGACATATGAAATTTTCCTTTCTAATGCTATAATTAAAGCATATTAACTTAAAAAAATAAATAATATAAAAATAATATAAAAAATAATATTTATAAATTTTCTAAGTAATAATATCTTAATGTATTTTAAGATATTATTATTATAATTCTAAATAGAATATAAGTAACAATTTTTTTGAATAGAATATAAGTAACAATTTTTGTTGAATTTTTCTCTTATATTATATTTTTCTTTATAAAATTTATAAAAAGCATTTGTAAATATTCAAATATTGAAATGTTGACCTACTCAATAAATTTAATTAGCTGTTTATTAAATAATTCACTTTCAAACTTGGTAGATCTTTGAAAAGCTTTTCGCATAAACATTATGAACAGAAAGTGCTTTCAATGAGAGAAAAATTTCTGCTTCTGATGTCCAATGCTCTTTTATCTCAACTAATAAAGTATATATTTATAAAGCTCGAGCACAAGAATATTTTTCAGTCACTTGAAATTTACTTTGAAAACAAAAATTGCTTTAATATATTGCATGCATCATCAATTTCTTAATAAAAAATTAATAAATAATAATTAAATAAATTCTATAATAATTAATATAAAATAAACATCTCTCATAACACATAATTAAATATTCAAAAATACATTCAATAATTTATCTGGTTTAATCTCCAAACATCAATGATATCTCTATATAGCGGCAACAGGTGATGCAGTAAATCTATTAGATACGAATTATTTGTTTTTAAGTTCCCAGAGTTCCTTAAACTTATCAAATATTAAAATTATTATTTAACGTGTAAGTCATTCAATTTTATTTTTATTTTTATTTTTCTTCTTCATAGCCTTTAAAACATGATATAATATTTTAATCATTTATTTCTAAAAAAAATTTTCTAGAATTGCGTAATTTTAATAAATGTAATTAATGTTTAAAATGTAATTATATCTCTAATAGTAATAGTAATAGGATTATTGTATAAAAAAATATTTATTTTAAATCATTTTAAAATGTTAAGTAGAAATCATTTAAATTATTTCAAAATATTAAATATAAATATAAGTTAAATATAAGTTAAATATAAGTTTATACAAATTAAAAGCGTCGATTAAACATACGACTTATATATTTTTGTTGATATTTTTTAATATTTTATTTTATACTTTATTTACCTGTTATTATTGTTTGAAGTTTATTCGAATTGCAATGAATATCTAAAGATCTTTTAACTGACTTAAAACACATCACCAGTTTTTTTTACGTAGAAATTAAATATTGGCAAATAATACAAACATATTGAAGCTGTAATATGCAGCTATAAAATATAGATAATATATAGATGAATATAAAATATATAATTCACTTACAAAAATATTTTTTTATATTTTAATATAAGATAAAAATAAGAGAATTATTTGTCTATAATAACTTTATGCATTAAATTAAATAAAGTAATCCTTTCGAATGCAAAGAATATATACAATTTAAATTTTACCTAAAAACATTAATATCCAAATAAAATTTACAGAACGCACAGTAAACTATACACAAATTATTCAGAAATGTTACAGCTCCACAATATTTTTAAGATAATCGACCAATTGAAATCATGGATGCTTTATCCATACAAAAATGAATCAACACATTCATTTTATTCATTCATTTTATTTTTAAATTAATCAAAGAGAAAACTTTTCTCTCTCCGGAAAAGATTCTTTTGCACTTAGCAAAGTGCGAAGTAAAATCCTATTATAATCGTTCGAAGATAATTTCAAGACCTCATTATCAATATTAACGATAACGAACGGATATTAAATTCAATTGTAATATAATCACTTGCTTTGATGAAATTTCAAGATAGATTGACGGTTAAAATCAAAATGTCTGTTCATCGATTGCGCCGCTTTGTGATGAATTGAATTTACAAAAGTTTAAAAAAAATTTGTTGGCTCTTACATGTATTTATTTAATTTATACGCAAATCTCTTTTATTTGATAGCATGCATAATATCTTTTAATTTCTTTTGTTACTATCACTGAAGTAAATTTACACATATTCATTTCATATTTTAACTCTTAGCTCATATCATCGAAGAATTTGACGCAATTTATGTTGAATACATATTTGTACGTCCCTTAAATTTCTATTTTAGATTTCTTTAAATCATTTTCAAAAAGTAATACATGTTATTTATTGTGTTATTAACTGTTAATATAATAAATAATAGATAGTTAAATAATTATCAAATTTATTACACACACACACACACAGCATAAAAATATGCTTAGTTCACTAAGTTAAAAAATTATTATAAATTAAAATTAATATATTATATTATTTATATTAATTTTTTGTACTAACAAATATAAAATAAAATTGAATAGTCTTTTATTCTAAATTTCATACATATATTCTATCTATATTCTTATACATGTTAAAATTCAAAGCAAAATTACACATAAAGCTGGAAAGCAAAGTTCATAATTCTATTGAGTTTAAAAGATCCCATACTTTGTATTAAACATCAATATAAAATTCCATAAATAATATAATCAATATTAAACATATTTTAGAATATTAAATATATAATATAAATCTTGAATTCATTAATAAATTTTGTACATTACTATTTTTTTACATAATATACATATATTAAATATTATATTAATCGTAAAAAAATAAAATTAATGTTTTATTATTATTTATTCTATTTTAAATTTATTATAATTATTAAAAATAAACAAAGTTTTAATTATATTTAAATCCTTCTCGCTTATTATACAATTCCTCGGAAATACATATACTATAATTTGATTATATTTGTCACAGAGTATACAATCAGATGTCTCACTCATGTTGCTCTACATAAATTTTATTAAAAATATTTTATTTTACAATTCTCGCATTAACGACAGTGACATTTGCGGCTCTTTGTTCTCTATGCTTATTATCTGCAAGTGGTTCATTATAGTAGAGTGCACCGTAACTGATACGGAATGGCGGACGACATAATGATCGACACGCGACTGATTTATGTAATTTATGTAATTTGCCATTGTTTAAAGGTACAGAAGCTGAAACCTGTCGCAATGACAAATAAGCTTATCGCAAATTCAAATATAATAAATTATGCTTTGTATCTATCACAATCTATTAGAGATTTTAAAAAAGAGATATTAATGGTATGATCGAATAATTTATCATATTTGTGCTCTCCATCTTGTTTGATTATAAATATAATTTTATACATCATAATTTTTAATGTTTTTATTTACTAAAATTATTTCTTAATTTTGTTTAATTTTTATTTAGACTATATCAATACTTGTTCTATAAATATTTATTAACAATTATTATTTATTATAAGTTATAAATTTATATTCATATCTAATTTTAAAAAAATTTAATAAAGAAATTTTATATGCATACTTATTCCTTATCATATTTTTATTATCAATACTTTTTATTCTTCATAGTCATTAATAAGTTGAATAATAAATAAAAATAACATTAAGAAAAATATAAATAATTCTTTAATGCAACAAGCAAATCATTGATA
This sequence comes from Pogonomyrmex barbatus, assembly GCF_055798465.1. Taxonomy (NCBI): domain Eukaryota; kingdom Metazoa; phylum Arthropoda; class Insecta; order Hymenoptera; family Formicidae; genus Pogonomyrmex; species Pogonomyrmex barbatus. The sequence continues at coordinate 9,414,423 of NW_028297182.1, read as the reverse complement.
ATTTGAACAAAACATTAAAATGTAATTAAGTCTATAAACCGAAAGCATCCAAATTACATTAGTCATATTTTGATACAATTAATTCTGAACAATTACATTTTACGCTCCAAATGTTTGCCATTAGTTAGTTAAATCAATTGATAATAATGATTAATAGATATTAATAAAAAATTAGATAAAAAAAATTAGATTTAAATAAAAAAATTACACTGTAAAAGATAATAATTAGTATATAAAGTCTAAATAGACATACAGTCTAAATAATAATTTTCTTAAAGATCTAAAAAAGCGTTAGCACAATAAAGTGATTGAAAATTAATAAAAAAAGTAAGTAATAAAGCTATTTATTTAAATACAATTTATTTAAACATTTATTCAAATATAAATTTTTTAGAATTGAAATAATAGATTATGTCATTTTTTTCTATAATTGTCTATTTTTTTAAAATATATTAATTAAATTTGTTTTAAATGTATAGTATTTTTTTCATTTTCCATTATTTAAAAATTATTTAATCTTTTAGATCTATTTAGAAATTATTTTTAACAAAAACTTTAAAATGTAGTATCTTAATTTTGACAAAAAATGAAGTGTATTTATTTACACTTTCAAATATATATCTTCGTGTAATTTTTAAAATAGCAAAATAAGTTATCATAATTCCAAACAAATAGTTCTTCTAATAAATTTATTCATATAATCATTATTTCAAATTTGCTAAATGATAGCATACTACAATCCTCATTTTACTGAAATGTCGTTTTTGCTCTCTTCAATTGATTAGCATTTCATAGGAGAGAAAGTGCGACAGTTCTGGGGCACTATGCTCCAGTATCGGTTAGTTAAGATCGCGTTCGCGGGAGACCCTTGTGTGTTCGCGACGTGTAAATGTGGCAGGAATTAATTGCCAACTCGTCGCCCGAGAAGTGCCGGCCGTCGCTTTTACGATCAATTTGCCGTCCGGGTTCGGCAGCACCTAGCTCGACAGCGACTGCCACTCGGCCGTGTTTCATTAACAGGACAAGAAGCGGGATCCTGACGGGGCACGTCGGATTTCTGGTGAGATGACGGTGGCAATGACTGTTTGCGGGAACAAGGCATTTCGATTACCGCAAACGGTCCTCTAGTATCTCGGTACGAGGGCCTTATGTCAGCACAAATTCGTATATCTATAGGTAGATACTAATTGAAATGATCTAGTAACATTACACTAGATAATACCGTAAATTATTTCAATTGTCGCACTATCGTAATATATTTATATGTATATTAAACTTAATAAACTTTTAGCTTAACAATTTTTTAATAAATTTGTAGTTGCTTCCTTTAAAAAAGTATGTATTTGATAAGATTAAATAAAATTAAAATTTTATTCAAATCATCAAATTAATCAAATATGTGCAGCCGAAAAAATTTTTTACAATTTTTACAAATGCAAATTGATATCGACGTATTAAAATACGTAATAATTCGTTACTTATTATCATTATAATTCTGTATCAAGCATAAAACTTTAAAGAAAAATAATAATATATATTATGCGCTTAATGTTTAAATTAAGGAAATAAATTTTGAAATCAAACTATGACATGTAGTATTAAATAAAAAAAAATACACACTATATGCTAACAAAAAACATTATTTTCCAAAATATTGTTATTCTAAATGTATTGAAAAAATTAAAATAATATAAAATATTTGAATTAATAAAAATATTCGGCAAGAATAGTCGAATATCGACGAAGAATTGTGAGATTCTAAGTTTGAATTCTGGCTGAGATAATATTTTTCGTAATAAGAATTTCTGGGAGGAAGGCATGTAATTGATATTTAATATTTAATTATCGATTTATTAAAGAAAAAATTAAATTCTGACTTTGAGTCGTAACATTGCAAATCTATTAAAAATAATGGCACGTGATTGGCGGCACACATAAGCAATTATCTTGAATTTATATATATAAATTCAAAAAAATTAAAAAGGAATTATTCGGCGTTTAAAATCTTAACTATCGAGTGTTGTCATATTCTATCATAAAATACGTATATAAATAAAACAAGAATATCAACGAATATACCTTTGACTTTAAATTTATTATGATAGATGAAGATTTTAAGATTGTAGTTTTAAAAACAGGAATTAAAAGTTGGCAAAATAAACTGTGCAAAATAAACTATATAAATTCACTTTCTTATATTTTAAGTTTCTAAAATAAATAAAATTACAAGACATTGCTGACATTCCGCATGCATTATAACTTCATAAAAGCACTTTGCAAAGAATTATGACGTAACGACGTAAGAGTCTAAATATAGTTAATATATAGTATACGTACGTGAATGCACTCAAAGCGTCTTTTTCGTCGTATGAATATAATTTTCAGAAAAGGCCTCGCTACAAAAGCCTGTCACATGTAAAATTCCACAATGAAGACGTAGCAGAAGCACGATACATTATTTAATAGATCGGTAAAGTGTGTGCAATGTGATCCTATTATCAATAACCTAATATAATCCACTTGCTAGCATCGCTTTCAATCGTCCCTAAGAGAATTGCAATTCCATTGTACAATATTTCAATACCATAACGACGTAATAATTTTATTGTCTGTTAAAGAAAATATTAAACGTATTTTATCGATATGCGAAGCGTATTATTTTATTACAGTGCAGTATGTTATATACACATTCTATTTTATATTCTATTATTTCATTCTATTATAATGTTTATATAGTTTATCCTTAAAAAATACATACCTTTCTTCATACTTTTGATGAAGGTAAGGAGATTTTTGAAAATAAAAATTTCATTTGCCCTCATGTTGTTTTTTTTCATTATATTTTTTCATTTATAATAAAATAGTTATAAATAAATAAAATGTTACATAAATATGAAAAACCGTACGTTTTTTTTTAAATATAATCTAAAAACAAAGTTTGACTAATTATTTCTATTTTAAATTTATTTCTAATTTTTAAAACTATAAATTATATAGAATTATAAAGATATTAGTTAAAACATAAAATAATTCTCACAACAATCACGTTTTAAATATACCTAACGTTTAAAAATATGTGTATTATAAGCTGATAAGTTAAAATACTGCACAATAAAAACAGATTGTAGTTGACTTAAATCATTAAAAAATAAATTTTCGAAAACACGGAAAGTCATAATTATTAATATTGCACAAAATTTTAAATAAAATAAATAATAATTCTTACAGCGAATCTCGAAAACTTTCATATCTTATAAACTTATAAACTGATATCAATCTTATAAACTAATATGAAAACTAATGATATGAAATCAAATAACGTGAGATTGTCTATTAAAAAGATTATATTCATTATTTTATGTCCATTTATATGATTTATTTTATATGATTTATTTAAATATATTTTGTCATTATAATATTTTTGATTTTATTAAGATAATTAATAAAATGCTTAACAAGTGAAAAGAATTGGAAACATAGTTTACTAAAACAGAAAGTATCATTTCACCGAAAGAAATTTCACGTTGAATGAAATCTGTCACGCAAGCAGTAATACGAAACAAAAAATAAACAGCTATGAGTTCTCCGTTAGAAAAGCAAGTAACGTAGAAATCTCTTATTAATTCCAAAAAGCTTTACGAACGTTGCTATTACAATTCGCTTTGCCATTGTATCTGCATATTGTAGAGTAGAATCAAAGAAAAATAAATCTATGGCATTTGCGCTATTTCATCGGAAGAAATTCCGCGCGGATAACATCACACGCAAACAGTAACAACAGTGAATAGAAAACAGCAATGACGAATTAAGAAAATAGTAATAGTAGAATGTACGTAATTTCGAACTGGCAAACGTTATCAAACTAAATGTATTTTAAAGAAAAAATACAAAGAAATACAAACTTTCTTATTTTACGCCGTTGTTTCATATCCACTCTAAATCTGTTTTCTATAATACAATTACTAAAGATGTATGATAAACAAAACAAAATAGGCAAGTATTCGTTGCGCTAACAGATTATATCTAAAGAAAGATCGAACAGAAAGTGACATAATAGATTGTTCATTACACGGTTAAAGTGAAACTGAAGAATAAATGATAGTCAATAGAAAGAGATAAAAGAATCCATCTGGTCAGTTACTTTATTTCTCACTCGTAAATCCAAGTATGAATGGACACAAAACTTCAATTAGCTGCCAATTTCACCAGTGTCGAATTAAGTTTTTCATCGAATAAAGCGATTCTCATACGGAGATAAAAAGAAAGGCATATTGCGTTATAATAGAAAATTCTCACTCACGCGAATAAAAATTTGATAGTAATATCTGTCAGAAGATTATTTTCAACATATAAAAGAATTATTCATTTAATTTTTTGTCGACTTCAATAGTTCTCTTCAAAGAGATATAAAACTTCTATTATAATTGTTTAAATAGTTGTAAAATCAAATTATATAATTCTTCCTTTTATTTCTCTTTTGAATAAAATTAGATAGTGTACTTATATTTGTGAGTATAACTCATATTTAAAAAATATAAAAAGAAATATCTCGTGTAACTTCCTTTGCAGATTTATGAAACTATATATTTTATTTATGTAACACATATATATATTTACCTCACAATGTAAAGACTTTAGAAAGTCACTGCAACAGCATTTTTTTAAAATAAAGTTATAGTAATAATCTTCCTATTAAAGTTATAAATCTTCTTATTTTTTTATTCCTTTTTTCATACAAAATCAATCCTTTTATGAAAAATTTTATGATAAATTACTTTTTCTGCTTTCAATTTCTGCTAGTTATCTCTGTTTAATCAATTAAATTGTCAGAATTGGCACAAAAAAAGAGAAATGTCACCAGAAATATCAGAATGATTGTATCAAAGCTCTAACTCTCAACACATTCTTGTTAAGTTAAAACGAATTACATTCAGATATTTCTATTCGACGGCACATATACGACATGCGATATCTCGCGCATCGGCATTCAAGCACGCCGATAATACCTCGTTCGCGCCGGAAGAGTGCTATAATGCCTCCCGTTATTGATACTCGCGATCACGCTCGTAACAAGATAGCCAAAGCTAAATACCCCGTGAAACGCGAACGAGCCGTGGCCGTTTGACGTATTTTAACGAGCGGCAAACTCATCTGCCACTGAAGACGACCATTATTTCTATCGCTTGCAGATTGAAAATAAATAGTCCAGTATCCCAGATACTGTATCGTTTATCTATATTGCGTATTGAATTCTCATATCGAATCTTAAGTATTATCTGTTATTATCGAGTAAAACAAATAAAAACAAAAAGTATTAAAACATCGAAACACAATAAATTTAAATAATAAAGCATCAATTAACGCTAATATAATAAAAAAGAGAGAGAGAAAAAAAGGGCTGTAACTTTTTTGATATTGCAATAGTTATTTACCAATAATTTTTAGTCATTTCAGATTTTTTTCGTACTAAAATTGTGGGACGCAATCTTTCACACAAATTTTCTTAAAAAGAACACTTTTTATTATTTTTAAATACGTCATAATAATTGACTAAACATAATATTAATTTAAATATTAATGAAATTAATTGTTTGTAACTTTTATATTAATATTAATTAATATAAAAGCTATAAAAATGATTTTCTATTTTAACTTAAAAATCCTATATATATGTAATTAATTATTTAAATTGGTTCGCAATCCTTAACGTATATATTATGAAGCGCAAGCGGATTTTGAGAATTTGCTAATAATCTTTATTAACAAATTCTCTTTTAAGCTCGATTAATTTTAACATAAGGACAAAATCTATGCTATCAATTATATAATATAATCAATCTAATGCTTCAAATCTTTTCGTAAAAATTGAAATATTAATTGATATTTACGCAGAAGAAATATTTTATGTGTTTTAGCTGAAAACTACAAAGATAAATAAATTATTCAAAAAAAATATTAACAATTTGACATAACACGTTTTTTAAGGATAATAAAAAATTAATTACTTCTTTTTAATGATCTTAATATTTGAAGTAGTTTTTCATTTCAGCCTCCAAACACGTTCGAATGGCTTTGGTCATACGATCAACGGATCCGTAGTTAGATGAATATATGAAGTCAGGATTGAGATTGCGGAGCAAATATTTACTCGTGTGCTCTAACACATCGCTAGTTAACCGGGGCACGTCGAAATCAACCTTAGCTTTATAGAATAGTAAAAGTTCGTCGTGCGATTAATACATTCGGGATGAGCACTATAAACTGCGAAAGTGTGAAAAATGGACGACATGTAAAATAGTGACGAAAATGCAACATTGTGATAAAGATGTCAAATAGATGATCAAAATAGATGATCAAAAGAAATTGACTAATGGAAAAAGAATGTAATTCGTTATTGAGCTATTCTTGATCGTACAAACAGAGCAGAAATATAAAATGAATGTTTGCGTGGTTACATATAATAAGTAGAGTACAAATTAGATTGATTATATTATATAATTGATAGCGTAGATTTTGTCCTTATGTTAAAATTAATCGAGCTTAAAAGAGAATTTGTTAATAAAGATTATTAGCAAATTCTCAAAATCCGCTTGCGCTTCGTAATATACGTTAAGGATTGCGAACCAATTTAAATAATTAATTACATATATATAGCTGCTTCAAATCTTTTCGTAAAAATTGAAATATTAATTGATATTCACGCAGAAGAAATATTTTATGTGTTTTAGCTGAAAACTACAAAGATAAATAAATTATTCAAAAAAAATATTAACAATTTGACATAACACGTTTTTTAAGGATAATGATAATGATACCTTGGAATCCGATCGTAGCTATCCCAACTGGTAAGGCAGTTGTAGCTACTGTATCTGCTGGAAGTCGTCATTGTTAACGTTTTGTTCGCTGAGGCATCTCGGACCCGCTCAGTCGCATTATTCCACAGTGTCACCACGAACGTCCTCCATCTTTTCACTATATCGAAACTGGCGCTCATATAGTCGAACGTTCGAAATCGCTATGATAACAGTATCTTTTTTATTCCACAATTATCCCTCTTCTCGTCCAGTATTTTCCACCACTAAGACGAAAACTTTCCGGTTGTCTCGTCTCCAAGAAGCATTTAATGAGGGAGTTCCGCGCGGGAGTTCCGAGTGCTCTAATCGCGGTCGTGGCGACGTATGTACCCTTCTCGGCAGAGCGACGTAGTTACAGTCTCGTAACACGCACGATCGCTCGTGGCAAGGGTTAACGAACCAGAAAGAAACTTCTGGAACACGGGTGCGCCTAACCGCGTTCAGTACCTGCACGATACACTGTAGAGTACTTCCACCACCCCTTTGCATCCACCACCCTTCCTGCCGTGTACGTAATCCCGTGAAGATATACCCGTAAAAAATACACCCAGCGTAACTGGTAACTGGTTACCAGATGATCGAACCCGGTAGCAGAAAAATACGACTAAGCCACTAGAACTTGGACCACGTACTTCGCTACTTCGCTGTCTAATTGGACCGCCGTTTTGATATCCTTCTGTTAAAACATTAAATGTTCAATTACAATTCTATGCTGTACTTAAAATTATTCATCATTCTGGACGACGCGCCGTACGTGCGTGAGTGCGCGTTGTGTGTGCGCGTATTAAAAATACTCTACGTTTTTTGGACCCGCCAACCAGCGTGCTCGTTAAATATCTCGTAATTAGAAGGAAGGTGCGCCCGCTTGTTTACTCGTCGCACAATGTCAGACGCCACATTTCCCTCATCTATCCTCCCGTTTTCCCTTCTTTCCTTTTTGCCATTTGCTGATATTGCTCCCTTAATCGAATACACTTATGAGGGGGTGAGAGGCAAATTTTCTCAATGTCACAATTGTAATCTATTTCTTTCTCGTTGCAGCGATACTAATCTTGTTTTAGAAGAGTTCTCGTTGCTCGTTTTAGAAAGACTTTTTTTTTGTTATCTTAAGAAGAGACTTTTCTCGTAAAACCTCGAAACGTACGTACTCTTTTCACATACAAAAAATATTCAGCAAAGTTATAAAAAGTACTTTCTGTAATGCGTCCCAAAAAAAGGAAAACTTTCACCACGCGGTCGTTCTCACGAACGATGAACAATTATCGTAGAAACGCCGAAAGAAGTTTATTAATTTAGAAAAAGGGCGACGATCAAAATTATGATGTCGGCAGACATCATGATGAGACTGATTCCACAAATTGCATCAATCAACAACGACACATCGTTAAAGGTTTCTGCAGGGTCACGGTTCGCTGATGTTATAGTCGCTCGCTATAATCGCACTATAATCACCCAGGGAGACCGATGTCGTTTCTTGAAGTTCAAGTTGAAACTTGAAAATTTCAAAATTTGTTGAAATTTCCTCGCAGAGTCGCTTTGAAAGAACATTGGAAATCTCTTTGTAGAAGATTTCCTCCTCTTTGTGGTCCACCACGTCTTTTTCTTTTTGAGTCCACCTTACTCTTGTGTTGTATATTCCCGAAGGACATTCTCGAAAATAGCTCCACATCCCTTCTGCGAGTCGTCATCCAACATAATGTAGCAACGAGACGTTCTTCTATTGTCAACAATCACGCTTTATATTTTCCAGGAAAATGTTGGTCCTATTTTCGAAAGTTTTACTTTCGAACCTCTTCAACGTGTGTTGGTCCTTTCTTTACGGAGTTCCACCAGAGAGGCTTCTTGGGAATACTACTCGATCTTGCTTTCAAGTTTATCAAGAGTTTCGAAGCCTCACAGGGGAGAGCTTGGTCCTATTACTTTGGGAATCGTTATTGGTATCGCTGATAGCAAAACGATTTATCCCGAGTGACGTTTGCTGTCACGGACGCAATCCGACGCGGTCTTTCACGACAAGGCAGCGGGATTTTCTCTTCAGGTACCGCATTTTTCGGAAGCTCCGTCGCCCCCGTTGCTCGCGTTCGGTGCGGGCCGTCGTTTCACTGGGAAACAAAGAGTTGTCGTGGTACCATCGGCTCACCTTTCTCGCGTGCGCACGAGAGGAGCCGTCGTACCGCCGGCTTGACGGGTCCTTTCCCGTGAAAGCTCCGTGCAAGCACAGCGCGCTTCGCGTGGCCTGGCTTAGCGCCGACTAGCGGAATCAGCCTCAAGCTCTCTTTGTCGTGACGACGCGCACCCCTAGCACCGCGCAAGCTCCGCTCTTCGTCACCCTCTCCTGATTCTCCTCGACAAACTAGCCGATAACTCTCTCTCTCTCTCTCTCTCTCTCGAAGAGAAACCGATAGATAAGGAAGAGTCGCAAGGAGAGCTATATGAAGGAGAACTATATGAAAGATTTTAATTCGCATAGTTCCAATGTTCAACATGTCTAATTTCAAGACTCTCTGAGTTCTTTCATTATTATATTACCTATCGACTTATGACATATGAATTGTAGAGATATTTTTTCGTAAAAATGCGCTTCCTGTGTGTATATTTTCCTGTGTTTATGGGCATGAGAAAATCTGCTTATTGATTATTAATAATACGGAAACCATCATTCTTTATTTCGAGGAAGAATAAAGATAATTTTTATCAATTTTTACAAAGTTGTAAATAAGCTAAAGGGATGAAATTATATTTTTAAGATTACCAGCGTAACTAACAATCGTAAAATATAAATGTGAATTATTCATTGAACAATTAATTTTGCTGAATATTAGCAAATACCATATTATAATATTAAATTTGTTTATTTAATCATCAAGTTTTAAATATTAAATGCAAATACCTTTGATTACAGTACTTGTATTTCAATAATTTTTATAAATTTATAAATTTAAAATTGATTTTATTTCTTGCATTCTCATAATCAGGAATAATAATATCTTTGGCTGAAACCTGTCTGTCAATTAGTGAGTTTAATCTGTTAATACATCAGACTATAAGACAATAAGAAATGATTTAATATCCTTACAAATGATAAATCATCTCTTTTGCCATAATGCAGTTTAATATTAACATATTTATTAAAACGCTATATTAAACCGTTCTATGCTTATGCTGATATACTGAATATGCGGTAACTTATTTCAAATTAGAACATTTTTCCTGATATGTTTTATATATTTCCAAATATATTTTATATTTCTTTCTATAAATATTTATTTAAAAAATGGTAATAATAGCGATAATAAAAAATGTGTAATTATATTAACAAAATGTGTAAAAAACGAGATAAATAGATGTCAGATGTGATTCTGCTTTTCGAAATGAATGAAGAACACGCAGATATATCAATAATTATGATCTGATGATCTTCGCTTAGCGAAGTTTCATTCTTAGCAAAAAATTTATCTTATAGATATACATGTATCTCATATCTAATAAGCTTGTTTAAAAATTATTTAAAGCACACAACTTATGAAACACTAATAATAGTAATCTAATCATAAGATCGAGAAAATAATAATTTTAATTATTTATAAATTATTTATAAATTTACATAAATAATAAGTAAAAAATACATTTTATAAAATAAAATTCCTTTATACTTAATAAATTTTATAAAAATCTTTTTCAGATTTTATAAAACAAATATTTATTATTTTTAAAAAGATGTATTTATTATTAAATGTCAAAAGGACATTTAATTTAACTTTCTATTTAATATTATTAAAAATAATAAAATTTCATAGTTTACAGTTTATTTTATTATATATTGTTTAATGTAAATAAATATTCATTTAAAGTATCATGATTAATAATACAATTATATAAAAGTTACATTAAAGTAGCACTTTTGTGTGAAATACTTGCACTCTAACTTCTAAAACACTCTTTCATGATTGCGAGTATTTCATATATCGTAAAAGTTTCGCTAATGTATGCAAACGGTACATGTAAATCAACAGATATACAAAAGTATACAAAAAAATTCATGAATATCGATCATTTGCAAAATTCGTTTTACCGGAACTTGAATATATTTAGCAAATGTATTATTAATCATAGATTACTTGATAACTAAAGATAATGTAAAAGTTATCTAATTATAATTTCAGTCATTAAATTTCTATTTCTAATTATAAATAATTAAATTTATAATTTAGTTTTAATTTTTAATTATTCGTTTATTTTTTTATTAAATTTTGTTTTGAACATTAGCTCTAAAGATATAAAATTGAATAAAATATATTACTCAATCTAAATTATTATTTTTATTGCTAGTTTATCACAAAGTGGCTTACAATAATAATTAGCTGTAAATTGGTTATAAATTATCCACATTTTATCTTAAATAAATATTTTTTGTGATTTATCTACAATAATTTAAATTAATAAATATTTATTGATTAAATATTTGAATTGAGTTTTTTTTTTAATAAAAAGATCTTTTGCGTAACGCATATAAATTTCCATCACGAATAAAAGATGCCCAAGGTTAACAAAAAGGATCAATATGGCTATCGCATGCAAGATTAATCCTTTTCTCTTCGGGTTCTTTGTTGGGTCACTTCACTTTCGCACCGCATCATGTATACACATGTGAACATTCGAAATTCGTTGAATAAGGTAGAAAAGATTCTCTTCTTCCCCCCCTCTCCTTTCTATCGAATCTATAGCTTTCGTATTCAAATCCAAAATATCTCAATGCGAATTTATGAGTGAAACCGTTCTGCCCATAAGATATTGACGTCGTCGATCATAAAACATCGATGCAACGTGAGGATACAGCAAAAAAGGGATAGCTCAACATTAAAAGTGGCTTGGGATACTCGACTACGAGATATGCATAAAAAATATCCACTCCAAGTCCTGTGAAAAATTTTCAATCGCGACTCAAGATCATCTACTCGCGGATTTATATTGCACCGCTTTGCGTAAATTGACTTGCAGTTTATGCAATTTATAGAAACATACAACTTTCTATTTAATCTCCTAATTTGTACTTTCAATAATAACTTTCAATAATAAAAAAATAAACTTAAGACAATGTACAGTGTTTGAATATAGTTTGAATACAATTTGCATAGACAATGTGCTATTAGCATATTGATAAATTTCCACGAAATAAAAATGATGTTATATGCAAAATGTTAATAGCTTTTGTTAATGTTTAATGTTATGCTATATTTGCATTTTTTGATTATGCAGAAAATATATAAAATGTTACTTATTATCTTCAACGCAATTATATTTGAATATTCCACATCCATAACATAATTATAATTTATATTAATTATGATATATTTGAACGTTGTATATTATATTGCTCAGTGAAATATAATAAAAACAAAAAGAGACGGAGAAAAAGAAGATATGTGTTGTATTTACAAAGTAATTCTTAGTTCAAACTACTTGTTCATTTTAACGTCAAAGGTAAAACATTATCGTCGTAGTCATTGATAGTGCTAATCGAAAATCGATAGGGATCGGTCTGATTACTTTGAAAGCAATAGTGGAAGTGCATTTCCTCGAAGTGAAGAGATAGAGATTTCTTATAACCACGAGAGTTACAAGTTTCACAGTTCGGGAATCGAATTTTCTGACGGATGACTCACGGCTTCTCGTTCTTGATTAAATCAATCTGTAACATTGAACGTGCATTGCAACAGACGGCACATGCCATTGATCGAATAATGAGATAAGAATAGAACGACAAAAGGAAATAACTACTTTAATTGAAATAAACTACTTTAATTGTCAATCAGAGTAAAATGCCTAACGTGTTTCTTTAATTAAAAAGAGTGATTTATCAAACCAATTTTTTAAATTATTACATTTAGCCCGAAGATAATGCAAATTATATTTTTTATATTAATCAATATTTTTTCTAATTATAATTTTAAATTACAACGAGAAATATGGCTATTTTTCGGCAAGCAAAATCTTGGTTGCTAGATTTTTTTAAAATGAAATAAATTCAAACAGTCATATCACCAACTATAATTTTTAAAATTCTTTTATAAAATAGTTGTAAATTGATGCAAATACTATTTTATGTAGAAAAATCATACTTCGTAAAAATCAATAATATAAGAAAATAAAAATGTTCCAAATAATATATTATAATACATTTTAATATAGGTTTTGACATAAATAAATCAATCATTTTTATTATATTGTATTAATATTTATTATATTATATTAAAATAGTATTTGTAACAGAAACAAAAATAATAGTACTAACGTAATAATACTAATCATGAATGAAGTTCATCATTAGTATAATCTCTATTCTTTCTTGTAGAAAACTAAGCAAAAATTTTACATATAAAACATACTTAAAGTTTTTGATTCTTATAGAAAAATCTAAAATTACTATATTATTAATAAAACTTATAATTATTTTAATAATTAATATGATAATAACTTATTTGTGCTCTCTCTCTCTCTCTCTCTCTCTCTCTCTCTCTCTTACTGTTTCATATTTCTTGTGAAAAAAAAAAATTAAATAATAATATAATTTTTTAAGACATTTTATATGACATTTTCAACTTTATATTCCCGAAAAAATAGAAATGACGATGATTGATATGAAGTTGAACGCTTTATATTCAACACCGAAATGTTGCACAGAAAAGTTCATAGTCACCGTAAGAAATTCAAAAAAAGACCATTACCTCGTATATTTCTTGCTTTCAGAACCGTCAACCGGTGAAGACGCAAAAGTTAGTGTTCTTTGCCGGCATTATCAATCATAAGAATCCCAACATTTAAAAAGGGCATCGCTTGGCTGTACCTCTTTAATATTATAAAAAGCACTGCGACTTTAAATTGTCTCATTCTCTTTTTACATGTACATGTTATATTATACAATATGACAGTGAAAGTCAATGTAGAAAAACATACAAATACTAATATATAATACTATGTAACAGTATTTTCTATCAAGAAAGCAAAATTGAAATAAATAAAAATTTTAAAATTATAAAAACGTAGAGAAAAATTGTTAATTGATTTTTATGGATGTGTGTGTGTGTGTGTGTGTGTGTGTGTGTGTGTGTCTGTGTGTGGTATGTGTTGTGTGTGTATAATATTAAATATTATAATATATATGTTATAAATATATACAATGTGTTATATAACAAAATTTGAGTTATAATCAAATCCACATGAAACTTTTCAAATAAATTTCCTGAAATTTATTAGAAAAAAATTTCAATTTCAATCGTACAATTCATAATACAGTACAATAACGCTAATAAATATAAGAACGTAATATAATTATGTTATAATGCAATGTTACTATTCAGTCATATGTGCGCATAATTCAAAACAAACTTCATCATTAATTCTGTCATTAATTAATGCTGTATAATTTCTGCAATAGCAGAGAACTGTCAAGAATAATAATAATAATAAAGTTGTTAATCGAGGCAAGAAAACTTTCGTTTTCCTTTCTTTCGATAGAAACAAATTTTCGATGAATGTGATAAAATAAATTTTTTTTACAAGAGAATTTAAATGAAACAATATGCAAAAGAATTAGAATTAGTTGAAAATCCATGTCTGGTGTATAAATTATTAGAATGAGAAGTAACAAAGATATCTTAGAAACAATTAAATCAATATAAAGGTCGATAAACAAACAAGAATAAAAGTAAATCTTTTGCAAAAAAAAAATTACAAAGAGATACTAATACTTCCATATTTTATTTTAATAAAATTAAAAAAAATAATTTTCTTTGCATGTAAATAGATGTAAAAATTATCATTACACATTAGTTTTGAAACTTTCAGAAAAAAGCATTCATTTATTAAAAGCATCCATTTATAATCTTTCGATTTATTATCATAAGTTTATTATCAAAAGCTGCAGAATTAAATCATCTTTTGTAAGACCAAGCAGTTAAAATAAATTATATTGTAATGTCTATATTATTTAAAAAAATATCTTCCTGACACATCGTATAAAAAGGAATGCAAATGCTGGAGAAGGAATTTTCAATAATCACTAACAGGTCTGTTGATGACAGGCTTGAATGGTTTATGATTTTTCTCCTATCTATATTTGCGTTCTTGCCCCTTGCATTCTTCTTGTGATAAGATTACGACATCAGTGCAAGGATTTTATTCATGTTTTTGAAGAGGTCACCTTAAGTGACAAGGGTTGGTTATTGCAAACCCGACGCGCTTAGTTCGTAAGACACCCATCACGACATCGCAGCGACAGCACTCGGAGCTTTTCAGAGCTTTCCGAACTGTTGTGAGGCGCCCCCTGAGCAACGTTTGACGCAGACGCTTGGCGAGTTTTAAGCTCATTCCGACCTCTGACTTTTCTTTTTTACTTGATTCTTTTTTGACATAATATAATGAACATTCATTTTAGCATTTCTCAAAATACTGATTTAATTCTCAATTAACGTAAGATATTTAGTTCGAAATTGTAGAGCAAATGATTTTTTTAATATTCATGTATGCTTCTACTCTTATAAATAAATATATCTTTCAATAATTTAACAATAATATATATTTCTAAAAATATAATTAATAAATGAAGATGGTGCATAATAATAAAAAAAATATTTTTATTTAAATTAAAAGAATTAAATGTTAAAAAATTAAAATTCTCTAAAAAATTCTCTCTCTAAACTTAAAAAATTAAATATTCTAATTAATATCCCGTATAAAATAAAAAAATTAATATTATATAAAAAATATATTTTCTTATATAAAGTTTTTTACCTAAAGAGAGAAAGAAAAGCAAAATTTTAAAATATATTCTAAACTAGTATACATACATGTAATAATCTTTAACTTTAATTCTATTTCATAATGTTTTACCTTAATATTTATGAAAGTAATTTATTGATGTAATCGAGACTAATTGAAACGTGCAACATCAAATATCAAATTACAATTAGACCACAAACTGGAAAATTACGATATGTTGAACATAAAGAGGAAATATACTATTATATATACTATTATATATACTATTATATATACTATATTATATATACTATTATATATATATATATATATATATATATTATATATATATACTATATTAAATATATTATTATATTTACTATAATACTACTATGTGAAGGAGTTAAATCACAAAATTGCATTAAATAATAAAATAAATAACATCTAATGTCTATCTAATAAACAAAATTGATAAGAAATTTTGAAATTTGCCTACTTTTAAAAATACATTTAATATTATCATGATACTAAGTGTATTGTTCGTTATATTGAATAATTAATATATGAAATGTAAATATAAAAACTTATTATTAAAATCCTTAAAACTTATTATTATTTTCACATTATATATATAAAACACAAATGCTTGCTAGCATTTAAAATCAGAAAGATTTGACATTTAGCATCAGAATCGTATTGCGTTAAATGTACATTGAGAATATAGCCTAATGAGAATATAACATTTTAAATGTTGCAACAAAGTAATCGACATTTCGACGATTCCTCACAGACATCTCAGAATTATGGTTTTATTCTTGAGATTTACTACCACTTCGTTACAAATGTCCGTCAATGTGCTTAGTAGTAAATTGACTTTACAAGCTTCCGAGAGTAAGAACATTTATTCCGATATCGAGCGAAAATATATGACTAGCTTCGCTGTCTGCATCTTAACGAAAATGCTAGCACTTCCTTTATTTCTTCCCTAAACCTCAAGCGATCCCCACGGCATTGAAGTAGATTGATGAACGCTTCTGTGCTTCAAAATCGAAAGAATCATATTGCCAAAATGTTATGTTAAATATAATAACTTAGATATCATAGTAAATATATCAAATATATAATCCTTTATTTTTTATTAAATTAAAGGTAAAAGCAAAAGAAATTTTTCAAAAAATTTGTAATAAATATTTTTTTATTAAATAGAAATGTAACAGTAAACCATTATTATAACATTCATTCTTCAATATTAAGTAATTAGTATCTCATTAATTATGTTAAGAATCTTTTGAAATTGATTGAAAAATAAAAATTAATTTAACTTATTTTAATTTTAAAATAATATTTACATGATTTTGATACTTATACATAAAGACTTATACATTATTTTTTTCTTAATGTATTCCTTACGAAGCAACGAAGTAATATTTTTTTCTAGCAGTAACAAGACATGAGATGTAGTTATCTAACAGTGAAGCAAGTTTAATGCCACCATTTGCTATCCCTTTGCACCTCGACAATGCGGTTGTACGCGCTGAAAAGTGATGATTTCGAATTATGTTCGTATCCGCGCTAATGCATGATCATATTTCACTGAAACAACCCTTCTCTTATCTCCGATTGTAACTTTATTAAGGATACCTCGAAGACAAAAACATCCTCTTTGTCATTGAAGGTTATAAGTATAGTACTATAAGGGTCTGAAAATCCTCGACGATATTCTCACGAGAAACATGTACATGGAAGTATAACGATGTGCTCCACTATGTGGAACTCACATGGCCTCGATTATTTTTGATTACGCTGATATACGCCATAATATGCCGCATCCCTGTTACAAAGCACTAGTTCTATTCTTTTTTCATCTTGTAACTTTTTAAAATACATCATTTTCTATTATTTTATTTCACGTATGAAGGAAAACAATGCTAATTGTCAATTATTTATAATCATATTATTCATAATTCGTTAATATCATCTGACAACATTATTATTTATATTATTTTTATTATTTATTTATATTATTAATTGTAAAATTTTATTCTAATGAAATAAAATAACATATAATGAAATAAAATAACATATAATGATATAAAAAATATGTACATGGACAATAGCATTAAATAATTCTTTTTATATTGAATTTGATTATTATTGATAATGATTATATACCACAATTACATTTAGTACATTTAAATTTAATTACATTTAATCATTTAATGTATAGAATAAAATCTTATCTATTTTTGTTCTATTGCAATTTTGTCTATTTATATTATACTTTATTTTGATTATATTTATGTTATAATACTTACGTTATAATAATAATAATCGTTTATACACTTTTATGTAGCAATAAAAAGCATGTAAACACTTTAGTTTTAATTTTCTTTACTTTTTCTTTAATGCTTCTCTGAATATTTATTATGTGATTTAATCATATCTTGCATAATAACATACACGAGTTGTTTACGTCGCATCTCAAGAAAGTTAAACTTATTTTGCATAATAAATCAGTATGATTAAAAATGAATCATATTTGTAGCACGTTTCTCATAAATATTTAATATCAGTCATCATAGAGAAATGGCTAATCAAAGAAGTGTTACAACAGAAAATATTAAATGAACATTAAAATTATCTGTAAATATATACTTTCACAAAACTTACAAATAAGGCAATCAATAAATCGATATTCTAGTAAAATAGTATATAAAAATTCATCATTTTTGCAATGTTTGAAGGTCACTGCCGATAGATATGATGATTAATTAATCACTATAGCTTCTTATTGAGTAGATAAATCTAAATATATATATATATATATATATATATATATATATATTTATACACAACACAATAC
Organism: Pogonomyrmex barbatus; assembly: GCF_055798465.1. Taxonomy (NCBI): domain Eukaryota; kingdom Metazoa; phylum Arthropoda; class Insecta; order Hymenoptera; family Formicidae; genus Pogonomyrmex; species Pogonomyrmex barbatus. The sequence continues at coordinate 9,395,949 of NW_028297182.1, read as the reverse complement.
TTAATATAATAATACAATAATAATAAGCAAATATTGAATTAGAATTAAATTAGAATGTTATATTAAAATATACAGATATACTAAATGACTTCTCCTTATAAACTTATTTTTTAAAAAAATATTATATTATTTATGTTGTTTACATGAATATTAAAAATAAAATATAAAATTTTTATTTTTATGTTTCTTAAAACTAAATATTCAAAATCTAGTATACATTGTTTCTTCTTTTCGAACGTAGCTATAAATGACCAAGACATTGTCGTCACGCCGTTGTGCTCGTTAAAGTCCAGTCCAACATAAATTTGCTGCCAATGTAAATGACATGGGTGAGCTTTGACAAAGGGGTGTGTTCGTGATTGGGTGCGGCGAAACACCGGTGATCATAGAGATTAGTTGTTTTCTCTTTACTTTTTCTAGACGTTTTGAATCTTGTTACTGAACTTTCGCAGCATTACTAAATCCTTTATATCGTAATTTCCTGATAAATTGTTCGTCAAAATATGATTGAACTTAAAATCTAAAAAGAGGCTTATTCTTAATTAAATAAAGCACTAATGTACATAACAATTTTAAAAAATTTTTATTTTTATTTTCAAGTAGAATAATTTATATAGAATAATTTATAAAACAATATTAAATATGTACAAAATAATATTGTTTGGAAAATCTAAATAAAAATCTCACAAGTTATAAACTATCAATTAGAAAGTTACAAAACAATTATCATTTCTATATTTTAAGAATTGTTTAAGAAAAATAATAAAAAAAAGTTGTTTTTTATCCCAATGTCTTTATATTCAGACATACATAAACATCATACATTTTAATCATAAATAATAAATATTGAATCATTTTGTATAAATGTTTTAATATTTTTTAAAGTCAATTTGAAAAATCAGAAAAAATCAATAGTTGTGTTACTTTTATAGCTGTCTTCAATTTATGAGACGCGCAATAGTGACAATCTCATAAGATTGAAAGTTTTGCGGGTTGGACAGAGTCGGCGTATCCAAGCGTAATTCAATTCTTTCTACCATCATTTTCCATCTTCTCGTCTTGTCAACCATGACTCTCCGGGTTTGCGTCCAGAAATTTTGTCAAACTAAGCGAGTTCTTTCGCTCGTTGGAAACAAGGAAGCGCGGCTAATTCTGAGGGGATTGCATCCACAGGCACTCTCAGGAGGAGGCCAAACGTAATTAAACAAATTAAAAGTTCGACTTCCACGTAGTTCAGAGTTCCGCGAGAGAGCAATACCGCCCTATCATTACACGTTTCGTTTACCTTTACTGAATGAAGCAAAATGAAGAGAACTGGTGGCTTTACAATTCGCAAAGTATATTTATCGTGACTTTAGTTTACACCACAAATAGTTTTTTATTTATCGTTTTAAATAATATTATTACGTAAGTAAAAGAGGTATTGAGTTTAATTGTAAATTGAAATAGCATAAAATATCAATTAATCAAACAGTATACAAATAAATTGACTACATTATAGATTGAAACGCAATTTTGTAAAAAATATGTTACAGTTCTAATAAATAAAAGAATTAAATAATTAAGAAATTTGTAAATGTCTTCTAATTTGTAAATGTCTTCTAATTTGCACATTAAATTAATTATGATTTTTAATTATTCGATATTTTTATATAATTTTATTAATCATGATATACTCTCATTCAATATTGCGATGAGAATATTATTTAAAATTCCATTTCAAATATAAAATAAAGAATATAAGAACATTATATATAATTTGCTATCATTTTCTCTATTTTCACCTCATTCTTCTATTCAGTTTTGTAAAAAGAATTATCTAAAGCTAACCACAATATAAGTTTACATTGGCGATTTAATGAGACTTACATTTATACTAAAGTTTTTTTATGTTTGTACAAATTTCACATTTCTCTCTAAATAGCTTCACGTTTTGACCTTTGACCCTTTTGTAGAAAGTGGGACATTCTGCTATCTTAATGTTTTACGACTTTCATTTCAAGCAAAGATCAAGATAAGAATTACATTTGAATCGTAAAGGTCCAGATCAGTTTCGCGAGTTGACATTTTTAAATTGCGTAAATCGTTTTATCAAGTTAATTTGTAAAATGCGAGACAATGTTTCAGAACTGAAAGTGTAAAACATGGAATTGTGAATCAAGATTCCTTTTTGTATTAAAATATAAAACTCATAATTGTATTTATATTAAAACGATTTTTCTTTTGCAACTTTTATAACTTGTGCCAATTGGAAAACTTCAATGTACTATAAGATATATATTAGATAATTTAAAAATCTTCATTACGTTTAAGATTAATTAATCCTTTTTCTCTTAAAAAATATATTGATATGGTAATCTTTTAAAAACGAGAGTAATTAAAAATATATTATAAATAGACCTGAATCACGCATAAATATCTTTCAAAACAGAATTATATTTACAGGAGCATATATAATTGCATTTATACATTAAAAAAATAGCATATTTATATATTAAACCACATACTTAAAAGTTGGTAAGCTATGTATTAACGAACTAAGAACTCTAGGTTGCTATGTAAATCATGGGTTATAATAATCCACAGGACATTTAAATATCAATAAAAAATAAGCAATAACACATAAAATGAAATAAATTTCGATGCAGAAGCGTGCAAATGTGAAGTTTACCTCGGTATTTTAAAGGCGATTTCGTCAAGCGAGTCGCTAGGTTGCAGAGGAGCTCGTTCGAAAAGTCTACTTGGACCCCGATGGATCCGGTTGCAGCATTGCATGGATTCAGCCGTCGGTTGGGACTGATCCGTATGGTTGGTCCCAAGTTGCCCGCCCTGACTGCCTCTGCCACGTTTCTGTCGCTTCTTGCGTACCTCTTCCGCCTGACGACGCAGGTTGTGCAGCCGGAAGAAGTACATCGACATGTCTGCGCTCAGCACGCAAGTACTCGCGATCAAATAATTGCTTGTTTATTCGTCTTTACGAAGTATTTTAAAGAAAGAAAAGTACTACAACTTTGTTGCAGAATACTTCAATTCAATGCTTTAACAACATCAAACATTATTAAATTAATAGGCTAGATATCGATTGATATTTCAATAAAAATTTTTATTTTTAATAAAAGAGAAATTACACTTTTCAAAAGGAAATTATTTATATAGTTTTTATACACACAAAACAATTTTTTAACAAAATCAGTCAATTGTATTTAATAAAGAATTATGTAAAAAACTTTTCAATTAAATCAAAATATTAATATAAAAAAATAAAATAATAAAATGTTATGGTCTGGGTCAAAATAATCTACAATTTAAAAAAAACATACAATGCATCATTCTTATGTCACTTTTCAGATTGAGAACGCCTAGCACATTTCATAATCTTTAGAAGCCAGCTTTAGAAGCCAGCTTTGCTAGAGAAATAAAATAGCTACGTTGATGAAAAGTTATTCACATGAATGTAAATTTCATCCTGCTTGAATGTGTTCACAACTGAATGTGAAAATATCAACATGACCACCAACCGTTAGACTAGATCTTAATCTTTCAACTTTAGAGTCAGTCCAAGTATGAAGTTTACATAGATATTTAAAGAGTTTCTAATATCCAAAACTAAAAATAGATTTATAAAATTCATAGTTAATATCATAAATAAAAGAATTAATAAAATTTTCATATTTGGTGAAAATTTCGCACATTTTTTCCCTCTTTCTTTAAAATACTTCATAAAAATTAAACTAAATAAAATTGAACATTATTAATTATAAATTACATTATAAATTATGTCAAAATATTCATAGACATAACTCATATAATAATAATTAATTGCAAATAATATATCAAAATTTCTTTTTCAAGCATATATAAAATAAGCATATTGTCAAAATATATATATCACATAAATAATTTTCACAATTTTAATTTTTAAACTTTCTGGAATATTACTTCTTTTATTAAATAAATTTAAGTTAATATTTTTATAAATCTTTATACTTTCATATTTACTAAAAATTTATGCTTAAAATATATGAAAAATAAAATATAAAAGTCATTATATAGTTAACTTAACATATTTTTGTTATGCACAAATCTAATAAAATAATCACATATCTAATAAAATAATAATGTACTTTTATATATTTATATTTTTTTATGTAATCATGTTTAAATATTTATAGAAATTTGATTGATTACTATTATAATATGCAGCATAATTGATTCGTGATCATATAAAATTGTTCAAATTTTTAAAAAATTCCGTTTTTTTAGATGCAATTGTGTTACTATTATGTATCCATAACATTGTTAATCATTTATACATCAAACATTTTTGAAAACACAAATAATAAAAAATGAGCAAAAATTAATAGATACAAGATTGCGCAACATTAATCGCTCATGCAAAGCAATATGCAAATACATATATTACTAATCGATTATTCAAAAACATACATTTTACATTTCAATTACATAAAAACGGTCATTTAATATTCAATGTTTTTACGTAATATAACGTTAAAATATTTAGACCAAAAGTATTTATATATATATATATATATATATATATACTCATGCGTTTTTAATAATTCATAACTCAAATAACCTTGAAATAAATAAACTTGATGATTCATTCGTTATTGTCTATTTTTATTTTTAACGAACAATTAAACTTGCTTTATTAATATAAAGCATATATGTCTTTATTACCATCGAATTTTAAGCATTCAATAACATCATGCAGAAAATGTTTTCATGCACATTCAATGTTGCAACTATAGTTCATTCAAAATTTCTTAAAATTCAATGCATTCTGCATATTTCTCGTTTTCGTATTTATTAAATAATGATAAACAATTAGATATTCTTTATCTGCATAGTAAATATATGATAAATAACACTAATTTTTTAGCAAAAAATAATTTTGAATCAAACAAGGCGTTTCTTATAGATTTTTGAATGCTAAAATCAATGCAAACCAAATTTTTTCAGCACATTTCCAAAATAATTGAGGTTTAATATGCAAAAAATGCCTTTTTGCGATATACTTGAAGATTTTTGTCTTATGTCAAATTTTTATTCTTTCGTTGTTATTTATTAGAGAACTGTTATAACTGTTCTTATTAGTAAATAATTGCATATACATAGAATAATCTTTCAGAATTTGTTTCGAAAAAGAAAAAATAATTATTTATAAGAAATATATAATATGTGTATATTATTAAATAATATTATATTTTTACTTTAGTGAAGATTTTATCAAGAATTACGAGTCTTTTTTTGAAGATTTTTCAGTCGCAATTGTCGTAAAAAAACTTGCGTAATACAGTAGCATCGTGAAAGCAGAAGGTGGTGTTTGTGGCCACGTTCATCATGCTGTGAAGAAAAAAAGTAATGAGGTAACCCTACTGCCTAGTAATATCGTAAATTCACATCCGCAGGTACCTTCATCTTGACCCATGCGAGGGTGAAAATGTTGCGTAGAAAATGTCTCGTCTTTCGTCTCCACAAACAGCAGTTTTACGAGTGTCGTTTTTTCATGCTTTTTACGAAGACGGTCCGTATTTAAGCCGATTGAATTAATTTATAATTGTAATTATAACTGTGTCATGATAATAGCATTGAATGCTTTAATATTTAAAAAATGCAATTAGGTTTACTATAATGTTATAAAATATGAACAATTATACATTGGTCGATTATGAGAAAATAAAAAAAAACATCTTTTTTCAAGGATATAATAGCTCCATCTATTAATTTAATATTTTAAAATAAAAATTTACTTTAAATAGCCCAAATATCTTTATCTTCATAATTGTTTAATTCAACATGCTACAAAATAAAATCACAAACCTTTTAATACTTTTTAAACATATTACCAAATAATATTAGTAAATGATAAAACTAATAATGGAAGTGCTTTTAACCATCTTCAAAGCAATTTGCAATTTAGGTCAACCATCAGCTGACACTTTAAAATCGTATTGATATTTCACGTTTATGTTCTATGTGTAAATGCTATTCTTTACGTTGATTATCACTATTTAAGCAGTTTGTTACATATATGTTCTTATCATTCATTCAGATTTAAATAATATAATTCAAACTTCCAATATACTGGGCAATCTTATTAGATAGAGACCTAAATTGATAAGGGCCAAAGACTCAGGAGACTACTAACGAGCCAATAAGGTTTCGATCGTCCATCTATATGCACAACTCCAGCAAGCGGCGAAGTGCAAATTCTCTAAATTGGATTAAGTCATTTCTATTTGCGATACCAATCATCGTTTCATCATACGTATACACATAACCTCATTCTTCAAATATTACATAGAATATGCGTACAAAATATACTGATATCTTTAGGTGTATTTACATTTAAAAGTAACGAATCAATTATTCTTTGGCTCTTATCTTTCTGATTTTATGTATTTATCCAATATTTCTTACACAACATTCCAAGCAGGAAGCGTTACATGTCGAAGTGATCGAGTGTGGATGTTACACAGCGCTTCACACGAAGAGGCATCTTGGCATAAACAGAAAACGCTACTGCACTTTGAAACTGATCAGAAGAGATATATTTCACTCATAATACAAATATTTTAACAACAATCTGCGGATATTTGATAAATAAACGATCATTTCCCCTTTGGATAGTCACGAAGATAAATGAGATAATAGAAATGAGTAATCAAAATCGGGGAACATAAATTATAATAAAGCAAAAAATTAGCTTTATAAAAAAAATATAACAGTACATAATTATTTTCTATCGTAATTGGGAAATAGTAAAGTAAAAGTAATAGTAAAATAAAATAAATAAAATTGTATCTTATATTGAGTTATTAATTTAAAATTTCTTCCTTTACAATACAAAATATTTTTGTAACTTGTCAATTTTTTTTATCCTAACATATATATATATAAATATTTAACTTTTATATTACAGAAATTAATAAACAAATATAATTAATTAATGTCTAATTAAGTATAATTAATTAATGTCTAATTAATGTGTTAAGCTAATAAAAAATTCAAAACTAATTAATTGATTTCCTATCACAAATGACACATCTTAATTGTAAAAATCAATTCGAATTTTTCATTCAAAAGAAGATCGCATGCGAGTCTCCGTATCACTTTATTTTGTAGCTTCATTTGTCAGCTGTCGCATTTCTTTTGTACGAAATCGTAAATTATTTTATTAAAAATAGATTGATAATATTATAAATAATTTTAAATTTATAAATTTACATATTAATAAATTTTTTATAATTTAAGAGAAAAGTAATAATAACATGTTTGTACTTTTTAAGTTGTTAATATTAATAAAATGTTGTAATGTATAAAGTAAAATGTGTAATATTAATGAAGAATCATGTAGAATTACATTATATTTACAGAATAAAATTATATGAAAGAAATATATCAACAATGTAGTTCGTTAGATAAAATATGACAATAATTAAGAATAAAATATGACAAACGCATGAAGAATCTATTACATGAAAAAAAATCTAACGTTATTTGAGTTTTTCCAATTCCGATCTTTTATTCAAAGAAAAGCAAATAAAATTCAGAGATACATAAAGTGTATATACGTCAAAGATTCACTACTATTTTTACTTAAGGCGCGACAGGAAGGCACCAAATAGTAAACTTCCCTTCGCAGGCGCCAAAGATAGCCGCTGGCAATCAACGCGCAGTTCTCTTCAGTATTATGTAAGTTTAATTAAATTGCTTTTGGATTGCTATTGGTCATTCCCTTATTAAAGGACGAGGGATAAACGATACCTTTCTAAGATATTATAAAATGCATGAGTATACATGCATAATGCAAAAGAAAAAATAGTAATAAAAGTAAAAGTAATTTAACTCTATTTAATAAATTATAATTGTTTTTATATATAGATTATTTCTTTCTCTAGATTATTTCTTTTCTCTAATCATATAAATAAAGTGTACATAAAATCAAATTATTTTATTTCTTATAATTAAAGTTATTTATTTAAATTATAAAATAATTCAAGAAAATAGATAATAATAGAATATATCATTTCTAGCTGAGATTTAAATTATTTTTTTTTGCTTCTTATAATTAATTACATAATAATATGCTATAATTTAGTAAAAAATAACAAAAACTATATCAGTAATACAAGTTTTGCAATAGATATTGTTTTAGAAAACATGACTAACATTCATTCAACTAGATCTATTCTGAGATTTATCGGGCAATAGCAGAATGATCTCTAGGGTGCACTGACCAAGATGCAGTACAGCGAGAGTGTCAGGAGACTTCTCTGATACTCTTGATCTATGTTCTTGTAGATAGCCTGGCAAATGTCAAGTTGCAGTTGTTATTTTTGGAATGGCTTAAAATAAAATAAATGTCAATGACATCGTTACAAATATGTAAGTCTATGATGAGAGGTTATTGCTGAATATAAATACTTAAAGGATAAATGTAAAACTTAATATAAATTTAAATATAATATCTGACGAATTAAAAAAGTAAAACAGTGACAATGAATAGACAGAATAATTTTTCACAAAATTATTTTATTATGAAAATTTAGCATTAAAAATTATATATATTTATAAATGCTAATTAAATTATTATATAAATAATTAAATTAAGCAAAATATAATAAAAAATATTATTAACATATACAATCTTAATATATAAGGAAGGTATTGAACGTTTAATAATAAGAAATTATATCATTTATATAAACTATTATATATACTCATTTATATAAACTATAAAGAAAATAGTTTAAAATTTAGCATTACACAAACGATAAAATTGTATTATATAATTTATTCTGTCTTTTCGCATTTTTCACATTCTTTTTGTTATTCTCTACATGTAACCCATACAATCTATGCTAAATTCCAACGATAAATCTTGAAGAGAAGGCAAATAGTCGAAAATTGCTGGTATCCACGTCGACTGTATAAATCCTCTGAAATTAACTCATAGCTGCTTTCTACTATTCCCGTAACGTAAAACATTCGATCCATTTTGATGACGATGTATACATATATATTAATTATATACACAAAAAAACATGCAATTAAATTGCATTTTATAATATTCAGTATTAAAAGTTTATGTAAAAATTATTTTTAATATAAATTTAAAACATTAAAATAATAATATAATAATATAATAATAATATAAATAATATAATAATAATAATAATAATAATATAAATAATAATAATAATAATAATAATATAAATAATAATAATAATAATAATAATAATATAAATAATAATATAATAATAATAATAATATAAATAATAATATAATAATAATAATAATATAAATAATAATATAATAATAATATAATTTCTAATTAATAAATAATAATATAATTAACTCATCAGCACATCATAAATATCAATAAAAAATCAATTTTTAAATTTTGTTATTCTAAAATATGAAATCTACTTATAGTCATGTATAAAATTTGCATATGAATAATCTCTCTCAATTTCTTCTATGTATACACACACACACACACACACACACACACACACACACACACACACACACACACACACACACACACACACACACACACACACACACACACACACACACACACACACACACACACACACACACACACACACACACACACACACACACACACACACACACACACACACACACACACACACACACACACACACACACACACACACGTATTATTAGAGACTATCCCCCCCCCTCTCTCTCTCTCTCTCTCTCTCTCTCTCTCTCTCTCTCTCTCTTTCTGATTCAGAAAATAAAAATGTAATTTCTATAATTATATCAAGAAAATAAATATTTAACATATATTTACAATAAATGCATATATCAAAGAACATTTTTGAAAAAGAACATTTTAAAAGCAGAATAAAATATCTTCAATAGATATACCACCTGCATCTCGGGTGCCATCGTAAAGATGAAAATGCAATACACAAAAGTGCATTTCACGAAAGCTACCAGCCCAGATGTGTTCCTTTCGTCACGTTTTCAATAGAAAGCTTTCTTCTGGAAATAATCTTTTCAAACCTTATATACCTTGTACATTCGGCATACTTTCACAAATATCCAAATAAATATTAAAATGAAAACTAAATACTGTTAAATTTCACATATTTGATTTACAGATTTTCCGCATTAGATTATTGTTTCGTTTCATTATGAATATAAATTTTAACATAATTTTCCTTAATTAATTTTAATATAATTTTCTTCGATTAATTTTGAATTATAAATACTAAATAAACAAAAAGAAAATTTAAACAAAAAAATGATAAAATATTATAATGTATACTATACATACTATATATTGTATATATTATATACATAAATATTTAATATAAAATACAAAAGATAAAATTTACACAGATAAAATTTTGAAAATAAATACTAGTCTATATTTCATGTATCAAAGTATACATTTAATTAATATGATAAAAAGTTATCAATTTAAATGAAATAAATATAAATTTTTACAACTAGCTAAATTTGCATTTAATACATTTCTTCAATTACCGTGTAAATCTAGAAACAAGTTTGTATTTGTGCAAATTAATATACAGCTCATTTTAACTTATTTTAAACAATTTGCAATACATTACAAAGACTTTTATAACAACAATATTTCTAAAACATATTATATATATGTGTAGGAATAATATTGACACAAACTAATTATGAAGGATGATATTTATTCATAACCGAAAGTAAAAGATGCAATATTCTTAGCCGCACGCAGCTATCATACAGTTTCTTCTAACTCTCTTTTTCTTCTGCACGCCTATTCATATTCCCTTGTTCCAATTAAGTACTACTTTGTTACATCAAAATTTAAAAAAATTACTACGTATTTTGGGATGGCATATCGTACATTTAAATTAATAATGAAATAAATATATACAAAATAAAAATGGTTTGCATTTTATAATTAATTTATATTTATTTTATTAATAATAGTCATAACAGTTTTTATAAAAATTAATTTTATATATATACATATAAAATTGTTATGTATACATATAACTACAAACATTTGTTTTGCTAAATTATTATTATATTGACTACATTTATATAAAATTTCAAATTTGTTAAACTTAAAAAAATCTTTGTTACAACAAAAATGTAAAATTTTTTAAATATGACATATATATAAGTCCAAAAAGTAAATTTTTAGATTCCATATCTAAGTAATTAAATAATTTATTTATTTAAGCAATATTTCACAGTTTATATTCATGAAAATTGAATATGAATAGTGTAATTCAATTTATTTTCAATTACATATATAAATTTAAAATTGCAAAAATTGAGTTAAATTAATTGTATGTTTAAATATTAAATGTTTAAATATTAACAATTAATATTAATATTAAATATTAACAATGGCATAATCCGTGTTTTTCTAACATGCATAGCAATCGTTGATTTATTCAATATTTAATTAGTAAAAAATAAAAAAAAAAGTCAATCTTTATTTCACATTATCATAAAATTTCAATTTTTCTTTCTTGTTTTTATGTCTGAAAACAGATATTTCAGTCTAGTTATTGACCTCGCAAATGATCCTACTTGCAACTAGAAGCCGCGAACTCTGCCCTTTCATCTCATTTCCTCGATTACACGATCCTCTGGTCTGAGCTGGCTGATGCTTTATAGCTTTGCGGCTTCATTTGCGAGAACTGCAAGATATATACGAGAAAGGGAGAGAGTAGAGAGCGAGACGTAAGTGCAGCATCTACGTGTTCAAGTGCTTTCCTGTTTTGCGCGCTTGCATCAAGAACATCATGATAACGCAACGCTCTCAAGGCATATCGATACGTCACTATCACTGAATTTCTCAATAACTAGATGTCACAGAGTTAGAGAGAGAGAGAGAGAGAGAGAGAGAGAGAGAGAGAGAGAAAGAATATAATTTATTTTATATATATATATATATATATATAAAATTATTATTTTTTATTGCAATACATATAACTTAATCTAATATATTAAATATATATGGAAAAGAAGTTGTAAAATATATATGTTTAAAAAAAGCTAATATAACACAATAATTTTCTAGCACAATAATTTGAAGAAAATTTCATTATTTCTGTTTCGTGCTCACTAATGTTAATTTCGCTAACTCGAATTATGATTGTACTGTCATTCTTGTGTGAGCTATGTCCATCCGATAATTGACAACCCTTAAAGACTGTCCTATCTCTTTAAGGAAGGAAATTAACGTTAGTGAGCACGTCGAATGAACACGGTATCTTATCTTTATTTTTATTTTTTATTTTTTATTTTTGTATATACTGAGGATGACTCAAACTAGAGTCGAAACGTATGTTATATTTTTTTTAATTTGTAATAAAGAATGTAAATTGCGCACCGTAAACAGCGCTGATTCTCATTTGCCCTTTTATTACTTCATACTTTATAAAAAAACGTACTCCCATCAAACGTTCTTTACATATCATCATACAATTGTTAAAGAAAAGAAAACGAAAACGGAGCTTATTCACGACTTTCCTATATATTATTCTTCCTCTTTGCCGCATTGCAGATGTGTACATCGTAAATACTATTCGCTGCAGTAAATATATAATAATAATAAAATTATCACAGGCAACTGTTAATTTTTTATATTTTGTTTTATTAATATTTTTATTAAAAAATTGTTTCTGCGTGAAATATCTTCGTGTATATTTCATTATTAAAATCACATTTTGAACGATGCATATGTTATTATTATAATATCGAAATTTGAAATATTTTTTTCAAAAATATATATAATTTGATTTATATAATATTTTATTTTGTTACTTTTTTTATATATGCTATATTCTATCATAGCGATGACAGAGCATATATATATCTGTATATTGTATATGTATTATACATTTTCTTATACTTTTTCTATTCTTTTTTTTTTATAATTCTATTGTAAGTAAAATATTGTTTACTAGAAGCATTACTGCTTATATTAAAAGATTTATCTATTTCCCTTATCTAGTCGAGATATCCATGAAGTAATAAGATATGGCTAAAGTGCGCTCGTCAAGGGATACGTAGCATATTTCGAAGGAAGTTTACGAGAAGGACTCTAAGCTTACCGCTAAATCTTGGCTTGGAGAGTTATATACACGAAAATACAACAGAATACGGCAAATCTCCGAAATAACATCCCTTCACGTATTTGTATCTCTTGCACAACATAAAATAATCATGACAACATAAGAGAAAGATCTCAGCTTCCCAGTTTGCGCATAAAACAACGCTTGACATACAACAAAAATAATGCGTGTAATAAGCTGATAATTTTTAAATATACTTTTTATTAAGTTTAATAATCTTTATCGTATTAAATTAAATAATTTCTCTATACAAGTTATTAATTTATTTACACTTATTTATTTATATTATTTGTTATATGTTTTATTTCAAATTTATTAACTTTATTTTAAAAAGAATTTGATATAGAAGATTTCATATAAAATCGTGTTATTTATCATTCTTTAATATTTTATACTATGCATCTTTATAAATAAATGTCTAAAATTTAAACTCTAGAGAAATAAATTACAGTAAAGTATAAATATCTTAGATTATTTATTGTATTTCTGATATAACAAACAGATATAAAATAAATTTATTTACGATAAAAGAATGGATTCTATAAGTCAGACGCGATAAGAAGAGTGCATATTAAAGTAAAACAAAATCATTCTTTTATTTCAATTTTCGTTATTTTTTATCAATGTTGAAAATTCTCTCTTTCTCTTTATAAATTTATTTGTTGTACTTACAGCAAATTTAAATTTTTCCGAATTTTATAATTATAAATATATAACATCTTTTTAATAATTAAAAAATATATGTATAGAAAATTAAGGAAATCTTAAATATTAAAATCAGCAATTTATTTATTAAAAACTATTTAACTTTCCATTTATGTGTTGAGTAAAAAAATATATTAGATCTAACTTAGAAAATCAATTCAAAACAAACAAATGTTATCATTGCATATTATATGCATTCTATATAACATGCAAAACAAATATTAAAAACAATGAATCAAGCATCGGATTATTTAACTAATTAATAGTGATCGTGCTCGAACATGCTGTATCAATGTAAAACATCGGCACTTACATTCAAGACATTTCGTGCAACAAATACACTGTCTTTGTTGAACGTGGTTGTGCACAATACCTGCCGATTGTTTCGCACTCAACAGTCTGAGTCGCTCTAGCACGTTGAAATTAGGGGCTTCCCCCGAAGTAGTCACCTCGATGTTACGTGCCGGCGTAATGGCGGCGATTTACGCCGCTATTTTCAGTCAAGATGTTGAATAAAAATATGGTCACGGAAATATGCAAATTTAAATTCTTTTGTAAATATCTATAAAATATCTCAGTTTTGCAATTTTTCTCGCCTGTCTTTTCTTGCTCCTTCGCTGAAGATAATTGACTAGTTCTATTTCTTTTGTTTAGAAAATGGCCCCCAGGAATAAGTTAAATAGATAAAGCTATAGCGAATTGGTCGAGTCTATCTGCATATGGATAGCATTTTTGTCAAAAAATATTTTCCTTTTGGTCCACTCGTCGTATCCAGTGACGAAGTCAATAAGTCGATTTTAATATTGTGAATGATGCAATTTCTTCATGACTCCGCTCCGTCTCTCATTTGGTTCTTAGAATATATAAATAGCCTAAATCAACTCCGAGCAAGAAATAACTGTAATAAAAAATAACAATAGCATTTGAAATGTCATTTAATAAAGAAATTAATTTTATGATTATAGCATTTATTTAAAAAAATGTAATTTATTTCTTTCATATTAAACAGTTGTTTATTTTTCAATTAAACAAAAGCCTATACAAACAAAAGCAGTGTAAATAACGTGGTTCTTTATTAAATGATATGTCATTTTAAAAGTAAGAGATTATACTAAATTATATACTTTCATAATTTAAAATAGGAATTTAAAATAAAATTTTTTATTATTTACTTTATGTGAAAATAATTAATTGGTAAAGTACCATTGCGTTAATTAAAGTTTTATATTATTAAATTTTTAGATCAATTATATTACTCTAGAAGCGCAAATTATGCTTCAATTACATGAGTGTGAGTGTACTTGTAATGTACTGTAGATTCACGTAGAACATGCTTTCCATCACAAAATCTCATTTCAAGATTGAGCTTGTCAAAGAAACTAATTTGTTCGAGAAAATTATAGTCAACTGACGACGATCGAGATTACTGATTTCAGAACTGCTTTTCAAAAAAAATTTCAGAAAATGTGATAAATTCCATGTAATGGTCAAACATTGCAATTTAAGAATTTAACTTTTTATAAAATTTCTTCTCATTAAAAAAAAAAATCAAACCGTTGTAAAACTCGACAATATAAAATATCATTAAAAAAGATTTCCAAAAAACATAAAGCCTAATAAACTTGAAAATCTATATATTGAAACTTTCATAGCCTCAATCTACTTTAAGAATTAACTTGAATTTAGAAAACTCAGATTCTATTCTCGTATTCCAAGTACAAGCTGTATTATATGATGTCGTGACTAAAGCAGTAAACTCAACTGACGTTTTGTATTGTTTCAATAACAAATTAATCACAACCAGCGGTAATAGGACTTTGCGGTAGTAGGACTTTGTAAATGTTTTTTACGCATTAAAAAGCTTAATTCGTCATCAAAGGAATTTGCAAAGATGGAATCGAATAAACAAAAGACTCGAGAAAGAAAAAGTATGTGACGGAAAACTTAATATTACGGATTTTTTTTTAATTTAGTGCTCTTTAAATTTTAATTAAGTACTTCGTACGATTCGTAAAATTGTAGTTTATCGACTTCATATTTATTGGATTGTATGTAGATCAATATATTCAAAATAATGCGATTGTAGTCAATACAAATTATTTTATAAAATCTGAAATTATTTCATAAAAAGTTTGCATATTACATGAGTAATATATTCTCATGAAAATCAGTAAATCTTCCTATGATGTTAAAGCGATTTATATGTGTGCATACATACGAATGCGTGAGTGTATGTTTGTATAGCTTTAATAATAGCTTTAAATGTGTATATTTCATATAAAATATAATTTAATAAAATAATTTCTATTAAAATCTAAATTTAGCGTATTTTATATATGTTAACAAACAAAAATATTTAACAAAAATATAAAACATAAAAAACACAAAAATATAAAATATAAAAATAAAAAACGATTTAATAATTCTGCTTTCTATAAAAAATATATTGGCAAAAATTTATTCTATTCAATTTAATAATAATATAATTGTAAATTTTATTTTACTTACATAATTTCAAAATTGAAATATCATGCTCAAATATAAGCATATAAACAAAAAGATATATAAAATAAATTTAGTAATATTATTAACTAAGATAGAAATATAGAATATACAGCAAACAAAGCAGTTGCTTATATTTTGACCTCAATTAACAAATGCATTTAAAACATTTATAATATACAAAATTAACTTCTTTTTTACGAATTAAGAAAATGTCAAAAAATATAATCTTTACTCTCAAAGCATCAATAATCTCTGAATTATAAGCAATGTAATTGAAAATAAGGAATTTTTTATTATGTATATTATGTATATAAATTCTTAATTTTTAATTAATTGAAAAATACTCTTTTTTCTTAGAATTTAACATATTTCTTAGAATTTAAACAAAATTTGAAATTAACATTAATATTAAACTTTATATGTAAATTAATATGTAAATTATAAATAAATTATATTTTAATATTTGCACAAATTGCTCTAAATTATAATAATCTAAAGAGCAATTACACAGACAGAAAGTCTTTAAACGAATATAAATGCAGTAAGTGAGATTACTACCTCTCTCATTTAGCTGTATAATACCACAAAATGATATGAGACTTTTATATTCATCTCGGTTCCATCTATTTTTTTACGAGCGGTGGCAGAAGTCTTGCGGAACACTCTGTATAAATATATTTTAAGATTTCAAATTTTTACATTTCACATTTAGAACTTTTTATCCAAAATAATTTAAATTGAAATTAATCCTTACATACAAGTATAATTTCTGTATTTTTCGTATCACATATAATTAAAAGAATTTAATAACATATTTATAAACAAATTCTATTACTTTTAACGGTTTGTAGTTTCAAATATCAAGTGAATCATATTTCATCCAATAAAATCTGATCGTTCCACACTGAAATAGGTTACGTGATAACTATTTCAATAAATTTATTCAAAAATTTTCAATATTCACTTTTCTGTATTGATGTTAGAAAATTGTATTTGATAGACTTTCGCAGATATTGATTCTCTATTCTAATCTTATATTATTTTAAGGTAACACACGATTTTAAGTAGAATGTAACAAATATACTTGGCAGACAGAATTTCCCAAAAAGTTCCTAATAATCTATTTCTTTATTTTTTTTTAAATTTATTAATTCAAAATAAAAATGTTTATATTGTTAATCATGTCATTATTTTTAATGGATTTGCAACATAATGATTCAAGATCATAGTTAAATTTTCTCCTTTAATAGATCAATTAAAAGTAATATCAATTATTTCTTTTTCCTTTGTAAAAAAGTTTTATTGTAAAAAATATTATCACAGAATTCAAACTTGGAACAAGATTTCAATTTTTTATAATTTTAGGATACATTTATTATAAGTATTTAAAAAAATTAAATCTTTCATTACTTTCGCAAATTTTTATTTAAAAACAAAAACATTAATTTCTATTATTGTAGTTAACAACTCATACATTTATTAGATTGATATAAAAATTTGATTATCAAATCTTTCAGATAAGAAAAAAATTGTAATTTGATAAAAAGAAATTAGGTAAAATATGAATTCTAAGAACACATAGCTATATAACAAATGAATAATTTTACAATATTAATTTCTCGTTGTTCTTTTTTGAAAAAAAACAAATAATCAGAAAATTTGGTAATAATAATTAATCACAAAATATTGTCACAAAAATGAATTGTGATTATTTGTTTCTTGTATTTCCGACAAAAAACAATTTATCACAAATCATTTCGAATTAGTCAAATTTCAACGAAGTATCAATTTTAGAACTCGAAAAGTAAGAACAGAGTACTCCGCAATATATATCAGATCAGATCATGTGTCTTAAAGAAGATTCGCAAATCCGATAATATAATCTCAAGAACACTCAAAGGAAAAGAAGAGAGAGAAACGAAATCTTCTGAATTCATCTCTAAAGAAAAAAAAGTATCGATAATGCTACATATATAATAAAAGCTCTTGATATACATATGAATATAATACATATTGAATATAAATAATAGATTCCATTTAAAATAAAAATTCTATTTTTAATAAGTTTTGCTTGTTAATAACACAAAATGTGTATATATTAATTTTATTCTAAAGAAGAATTTTATTCACTTCCTCTTTGTATATTTTTTCTTGATAAATTGCAAATTGTACAAAGATAACAGATTCGCGAATATGATAAAAGATTTAAAAAAAGGCAAAACCTTAATGAATTTGATTTTGTCTTTTGTTTATCTAATATGCTTAATGAAAAGATAAGGCTTAAGTATCTTTCCGCCTTGTGCTACGTGAATAATAGGCATTATTGTACTAGATGATCTTGAGCTGTCTAAATGTGGAAATCGCATTAGGCACATGCACATGCCTGCTTTATCATCGTAACACAGAAATGCCGCATTGGATTCGAATATGCGTGATGTTCTGCTATCCGAAAGTCAAACACGATTTTCATACGACTTTTAATGGCAATATTGCTTACAATTATATCACTTAATGCCTGTCTACTAATTTTATAGTGGCAAGATCGCGATCGCAGAGAACAGAGAATATCCGATTAATTGCAAAGCTTTTCATCCGATCCCATCTCTTCCGTGAGAAAAGCATTTCACGGTGACGACAGCGACGACGACGATGTACTTGAGTGCTCGAAGCTGTGGATCAAATTAAAGTCCAAGGTATCACAGCGCAACGACAGCAACTGCCTTTAATGAAGCGATATTGCACGTATCAAGCGAACGAAGGTAGATATTTATTTATCTCTCTATATCGTTACTTATATTTGGTACATATTTATTGCACATTTTTATATTTAACCTTTTTAAATAGATGAAGACTTTCTAAAAAGATAACACTCTCATTATTAAAAAATATAATAGTTTTTTAGACTATGGCTACGGTCAATGCAACACCACAGATACTTCAAAGCGTTTGATTGTCCAATCAAAACAAAGAATTTTGCTAACCAATCAAAAAATGCTTCAAAGCATTTGTAATAAGCCCTTGACCGTATCCTATATCATTGTTTTTATTATTGTAATTATTGAAAGATAAATACCAATATGAAGTTTGTCATAAATTTTTGAGATTATAAAATAAAATTAAAAAAATAATATAATTACAAAACCAGTGTTCTTTATAACGAAAAACTTTTCTGTAAAAAATTTATGCAACAATATCACAAAAAAAGTTTTTATTTTTTAACAACTATATTAATGTTGGTTTTAGCGTAAAATATGTTTTGAAATACAAATGTAAGAAAATATATTGATTACGTAATGCAGGAAACGTCGTAATTAAATTCATAAGTTGAATAATATTATTCAAGTAAAGACAAATCAATGTTAGACAAATCAATGTAAAGAAACAAATTTTATTTTCACGTTTAGACAGATTTATTTACACTACAGTTGAGGAATTTATTTAATTTTACCTGTCTAACACATTCCGAAAGCAATTGAAATAAAATACTAAAAATGTTCGGTTGATAAAATAAAAAAATAGAATATAGAAGCAGGAATTCTATTCAAACTTCAAAGAAATTATATGTTACAAACTAAAAATAAAAAAAACTGAAAACATTTTGGATATTTTGCAATATATCAGAATCTGTAATATGTTTCATATTATTGAATATATTATTATTAAATTTGTTATTCCTTTTTATTGATTAATAAATGTAATATTAGTCAAAATTTGATTTTGTGTCGTACTATTCACACTATTGCAATCAAAAATGTTTATAATTAAAAAAATTATAGTTATGCAATAAGTCTGAATTTTTCTTTGCATCGCATGTGTAAATATTGTATGCATTTCATATAATTTTATTAGTCTAATACTATAACTATAAACATATTTAATTTGTTAATTGTTAAATTTTTCTTACAGAAATTTTTAATATCCTAATAATTAAAAAAAAATATATAAAGTTTATATGTTATATCTTCGAAATAAAACTACAGCTGTAAATTGGTTTAATGTTATTGCGTAATACGAATACTGGAAAATGTGTATGATGATGAAAACTGTACTTTTATTGCAATTTCCGAAAATGTAGGTCGCATTAACATTCAAATCGACCGGATATACACTTAATCCGACAATAATAGACCTTCGAACTAGGAAAGCTGTTACAATCTCGATATGAAGTCGGAATTAACGGAAGACTCAATTATTGTGATAATGTAATAACATCGTCTAAGCACAATTCATGAATTGTCATCCTTAATTAGAACGGATTGATCGATATGCTGATGCATGCTTTTATGCAAACAGAAGATAAAACTGATGGATTCCGGAAATTTAATCTGACAGACTTCCTAAAAAGGTATTTTCCGAGTAAGAAACCTCGATAAGCACAATCCGATGAAATAGTCCGTCATGCTAATGGTCATAAAAGCATATCTACATGTAATATTCATGCAAATCATGTTCAAAGTTATGTGCAACTGAAAATAATTAAAATCTGTACAGAAAGAATATAATGCATTTCTTTAGAAATACAATGAGGAAACTTTAAACTTCACTAAATAAAAGAGCTTTGTTAAAGTTTCACGTAAAAATTTTTACAAAAACGTCAGAAAAAATTTAACTACAAAATGACAATATTTATAAAAAAATAAAGTTTATAACAAAAAATTAAAGTAATTATTAAAATTAAATTACGAGATATTTATTGTTTTATTAGTAATTAATTTTTCTCATGCTATTTAAACTGCTGATTACAAAATAAATTACACTTACTTTCTCGAAATTCTTCAATATATTATATACATTTCTACATTACTATGTACATTACTACATATATTCTTCAATATACAATATATACACAAATAAATGTTCTATAGATATTCATTAAGACATCTATAGATGTAGATATCATTAGATCATATCTGTAGATATCATTAAGATTGTCAAATATTAATTTTCACTAATTCCTCAAATTTAGACGCAAACGTGAACAGAATCGTGTGTACCAAATTAGTAAACGCGTGTATTAGTAAATCAATGATTTCACCAAACACTGTTTCTCCACGAATTTCGCGAATTTCATGTGATGTAACATGCAAATTGTGATCCACGCTAAGCGCATGAATTCTGGAAAGTTCAAAACACAACATTTACTCAAAAATCAAACTTTGTATAATTGTAAAGATTTGTCAAATATTAAAATAATTGTTAAAATATTCTCTTAAGATTAAAACTTTAGATTTAAAAATCAGAAATTAAAACTTGAATAAACTTCAATCTTTGAACTTCAGTCTTTTCATAAAATTGATTCTAAAAAAAGAATAACACCAATAAAATTAATATTACTTATAAAATATTTTTAAATGCCATTATTTTCTTTGAGACACCTAAATATAAATTAATTTAAAAATTAAAATATTAAAATATAATTAATAATGAGTTAAACTAACTTTAATTTCCTCTTTGCTACGTATAGTTCTTATAAATATATAATTATTATAAATAATTATATTCATAAGTTCAAATATTATAAAACTAATAAACTAAATAAAATTTTACTTACAATGTTGAATCATTTCAAATTTAAAATAGTATAACAAGAAAAACAATATTTCTAAAAATTGAAATAGGAATATTCAAAAATAAATGTAAATTTTCCGCATTAAATGTTATTATTTCTCTCCATTTCTTTTGTATCTATTAATTATTAATTTTTTTAAATTTTCATTTATCGAAAATTATCCATACGGAACTTCTAAAACAACTTTACAGTAAATTATTATTATAATAAGTCTGACATATTTCCTAAAAAATATCAAATATTATATTGCAAAATATTTGCAGAATTGTAATTAAATAAGAGATATAATGATTGAGTAAATTCATGAATGTAGAAAATCACGCGGACTAATAATATATCGACCGAAAGATAGTGAAGTTAAAAGAAACAATGTAACAAAAAGAAGGGTATTCATGAAAGCAATGCTTAGAAATATGCAGCCTTCTTTGCAAAAGTACCAATTAGCGAAAGTGTATTTCTGTGTAAAAGCAGAGATACACTTTCGTCGACCTCATTCCTCCCTATCCTGCAAAATTGAATCGCTTATAGCATTGCGACGATTTGTGACACGCAAATCGACAAATATTCATATATCCTCATATGAATCTTGATTTATAAATCGATTAATATCAAATATTCTAACTAGAAATATTTGATATTAATCGATCATTCTAACTAGAAATATTTGTCTTATTTATTTACTGCTATATATTTGATCTATACATCCGTATATCTGATCCGTATATCATCAGTTAGTTTGAACTTACATATTATATAGTTCAATCTTTCATAATATTTTTCTGAAGTTTTAAAGAATATGATTTCTTTTCTCACTCCTCTCATATAAATTTTTTATTTTAGAAAATATATGTAATCTGGGTAAAATATAGTATATTCCAAATCATAAAACTCCAAATAGATAAAAAAATATATAGATAAATAGAAAGAAATATGTCAAATTTTATATTAAGTAAACAAAAAATTTAGTTTCTTCATTAAAAACTTTTTGACAAATTTAATTGTTTTTGCAAAATTATCTTTTTATCTTTTTCCTGTAAAAGTTGATAATATCTATTATATAACTGTCTTGTAAATCTAATATTTAGTTTCTAGTTCTTCAATCTTGTCAATTATTTTTATTTTAAAAGATTATATTTCATGATAAAAGATTATACTTCAGTTACAAATCCTAAAGTCACCTTAAAATTAATTAGATAATGCAAATTTATTATTCACTCTTATGCTAAAAATTCAAAGATTATGCTTCAATTTATTTAAATATAAAATTGATCATTTTTAAAAATTTGTATGAATTCTTATTGTAATTTCGACCGAATGTTGGTTTCATATAACCATCCAATCCGTTTGGGAATCCAATGCACGAATCATTTAATAATAATTATTTGGTTGGCCTACTTACTGCCACATGCGTTATACATGACACACGAGTAGCGTACATTTTTGCATACGTACATGTGATGTGAATTTGTATAATTACGGACGTATGCGTGTCTTTCACACGAGCGAACATAACGCCAAAAAAGATCATACGTAAAAGCATATAGGGTCTATTAACAAGCATTATAATGGCAAAGAACGCCACGTCGATGCTAAAATAAAATTGGCAGTCCTTATATTCTTCATTTTAGCTGCTAAAAATTTAATTATAAATTAATTATAAATTTTATGTCAAAGTAATATTGCAATTATTATATCAAAGTAACGTTGCAACTAAACTAATTTTATTTAAATATTAGAAACGCATAAAGTATGCTTTTATTTTATTGAATAATATTACGTATGTAAGTACAAATATCAATTATTAATCATTAATATTTCTTTTCTTTGTTATTATAATTATATAACAGTAATCAACAGAAATATCAAGAAAAAAATCTTTAAAAGAGTTTTGCAATGAAGAAATTAATTTTTTATATTCCTTAAACACATAAACATCAATCTTACTATAAAGCATTGTATTACTATAATTAAAAGTTACAGTAACAATATTACATTAAATTAAAACTTACTTATAAAATTATAATTATTATAAAATTATATCTTATAAAATTATTGTAAATATATTATATATAAATATATTTATAAATATATTAAAGTTTATATTATATATAAATATATATTATAAATATATTAAAGTGTTAAAAATATGCAAGAAATTATGTTTGACCGTGAATAATAATGAATAATTAATTTTTAATGAACGCAATATTTTATATGTCATAATTTAATTACATTTCTAGCATCACGAGTGCATGTGATATAATCACGCATACATAATGAAAAGATAGAAAGAAAAGACACTCCTTATTTTACATGTCACGTAATACGTATTTTGTCACAATACTATTTACGTTATAAATACAAAATTCAATTTGCTGCCTTTATTTAACATAATTATAACATAAATTTTTTTATCATTGCCAATAATAAACATTAATAAACAAACATAAATAATAAGAATAAATAAAAATAAAAAATATTATTTCTATTTTCTTCAAAGTTTAAATCAAAATTTTATTAATTATAACAAAGAAAAATATTCTTCTCACACATAAATATGTTTCAATAAATTAAACAGCATATAATGAATAATGTTAAATTAAGAATTAATAATATTTAAACATTAAACTTGAGTTTAATTTTAAAATGAAAAATAAATTTCTTAATTTTCAAAATTCAAAGAAATATTTCAATCCAATCTTGTATCTATTATTATTATTAAATAAATATGAATAATAAGAATAATTCTTTTTTTTTAATTACATTATTATATGCGTTATTTATACAGATGCGTGTCTATGTGTTTCTCCAGTTATACATATATATATGAAGCATATAGCCTAACAAGATACGTTCTAACAAAAGTTCAAAACAAACTTGTCAATTGATATTGATTTTTGAAGCGCATATTTATTTATGCATCGATATTTAACAAGCAGAAGCTTCGACATATCAACATCCTTTATTTTTCAACGTTAAAAAAGAAATGAAGGAGGAAAAAGAGGAAAAAAATGCATACAACATTTCGCATAATTTACACGCTTTCCCAAGAAATGGCTTGTAACAAGCGTATATGTATACAAAAACATCCATAATTCGTACGGAAAAACGAAAATAATTGAAATAGAGATCACGTCGTTTAAACTTGTGTTTAATTTTAAAATTAACTGAGAATTTTACACGTGATTGCATGACGTATGACATCGTAGAGTATGAGTTCAAGTCTGTTCAGTCCTGTCACTATCTTCCGACGCTTTCGCTAATTATGATGCTTTTGTTAGTACAAACAATGGGTTAACAGTTACCTAGATTGAAACTGTTTAATGACAAGGGTCAATCTGAACCTTCGTAATTTTCAACGATGTTTTTTAATTTGTTATTTCCTCGTTATTCTCGTTTCTTCGTTTATCTGTCACATTACTTTGCTGACAACGCTATTTTCTCACGTGAGTTTACTTCACAATCTGATTGAAATGTCGTATCATATGCAAAGAACTATTACAGCTTTTGATTAAAGATTTTTTTATATATCATAAGATAAGGATATAAAATATATTAAAATTATTTTTTATGTGCTTGCTGAAATCATTCTTCTTTCTTTTTTTAATAAATATTTTTGTAGATATTTTCATGTAACTATAATATAAAATAAGTAGTAATATATTATTATGTCGCACTATTAGTACGTGCTAAAAAAAACTCTTAAAGCATATTCACAAAATAATTTAGAATTATTTAATAATTTAAAATTTTATGAAGAAACAGAAATATGATAATGTTTAAGATATTTAGTTACAAATCTTTATACTCGAAATTGATAAATATATTTTAATGTAGAAAATAATCAAAAATATCAATCAAATGTCTGGCAGTGGAATTTCAAGCTTTAATAAAACAAGGGAGAGATACTTTGGTACAAGACTTTCGTGTTGCAATCAACACGTAACAACTTTATGGGCTGAAGTCCAGTATTCGATTCTTACATTTAAGATCTTAAGTACTTAAGATCTTATAAACCAATCACAAATCGTATTATCATTTTAAGACATTATTCAAGACAATCTTAAAATGAAAATGGACTATATATGAATACTGGCCTAAGTATTATTTTTTAATAAAATTATTTTAATAAAAAATACTACAAGTTAACGTGATGAATTATAGATTTCAATACACTTTGTTACCTCGGTAACGTTCTTTTGATGCTAAACCTTGCACATCTCGAGAAATTGGGAATTAAGTACTCGTAAAAGTTTCTTCCCCGTTCGATGGTATACTTCATATATAACAGCACAACAAAATTCTGTCTCATTATAGATTCAATATTAAATGAGACTTTTAAAAATTTTTTAAATATGAAAAAATTTTCTTATATGTTATCTTATGATGATATAGATCTTTGTTATTAAAAATAAAACAAGATATTATGTTATATAAATGCCTACTGTGTAAATTTTCATATTACGATCAGAAAATGTATTACGAATGTTAAAGCAGAATATCAATATTGTATATATCATATATTCATGTTCAATCAGATTTGAGTATAAAAATTTATACAAAATATTAAAAATGTTATTAAAAATTTCATTTTATATTGCTTGTTATTCTCTTGTTCAGACATTTTTTTGTTTCCTGCATGCTCACTATCAGATATGTGTGAACGAAAAATATATAAAAAGTAAAATATCATAACATTTCAATTGTTATTAAAAATTTGAAATATTCTAATTAAATAATTACTCAAAACTAAATCTATTTTTCAAGTTTATTAATATTGTTTCGTATTAATCAATGCTTCAGCACATTCAATGCAATAATAAAATTTGGCAATTTCAATAAAGTATCTCAAATATTTTTCTATTAACTTTATTTATTTTCAAGCTTGATGTTTAAGAAAAAAAAATCAAAATCAAATACTGCCTAAAAGCAAAATTCTATTAAATTTTTCTATTAAATGAAATGAGTTCAAAAGTTTGAAATTTCTATCAGGGGAACTACACTTATTAACAGTATGCCTGACTTTTAAACTATATACTAATCCGTTGTATAATTTATTTCTCTCTAAATAACTTCTTAATTGCATTTAAACTCTATCCTCTGTACACGCAAAAATATACCAATATATGAAAATATATTACAATAAAATATATATTAAATACATATTGAAAACAAAGAAAGTTTACAGTAAAAGAATATTGTTCGCATATTTGTGATCAAATAGTAGATAAACATTTTAGCAAACTTTCATGTCAATCATTTAACTAACATAAATCCAATAAATGTTTAAATGACATTTTATGCTAATTGTTTTATGTTCCATTTGAATTAAGATATATATTGATTGCATTAAAATAAAAAGACTTTACAAAATGACTTTACAAAATGAAACTTAAAATTGTTTCTTAATAGCACATTGTAAGCATCATAACAATTACATTGACAAAAAATTTAAAAATTTTTATCAAGAAATTATAAATAACAATAAAAAATCTGCTCAACTGTAAAAATTTGAAAGAGTTTGATGTAAATAAAAAATATAAAATTTACTATTATTATAAATTTATTATTATTATTAATTTTTTTTGTCATTTAAAACAAAATAAAGTTAATTTCGGAAAATGTTTACTGATATATTCTTATAATATATTCTTTATTTTATTCTCGTATTTGTCCCTTATTTAATAATAACATATTCTCTTCATTGAACATAAATGAATATCAAACAATGCAATTGTAATTTATTATCTCGTTCATTACATTTTCTTCCACCTGTTGAATTTACTCTTGTACATTATAATATAATATAAATGTACAATAATATAATAAAATTAAATTATTTAATCGTTTAATTTATATAGATAAGATATATTACTCGCTCTTTCTAACTTTATAGCTTCACAAAAAGATATTATTGTACTTCCTACTTAATTAAATTAAATGTGCAACATATTATATATTTAATTAAACGTAAAATATAATATTTTATGTAATATCAAATTGTGTATGACTAATAAATAAATAAAATAGAAAAACATATTTTATAAAGGAAAATAATTATATATTGTTCTATGCCCCTAATTATGTATTCACATTATATATTTGTATTCGCGTAATAAATTATATATTCGTAAATTGTTAAACATATCAAATTTCCATAACATCTATTTTATAAATTGTTATTTAAAAAGTATCATTTCATTTAATATATCGTATTTTCATTTATTATCTCTTAAATCTATAATCTTTGAATTATAAAGAAAGTTTAAAATTAAAATAATAAAAGTAATTAAAATTAATTTTAAAATATTATGATCATATTACGATAAGAATTTAACGTATTACTATATTCTTTTTCTAGTGAATTAAATATTTTTACTATTAAATATTTTTAAGTTTCATTTTTATGTTATTTTTAATTTATACCATTCTGTAATATTATTATCTTAAAAAACATTAATTTTTCTATATGTAATAAAATATATCTTATAGTTTTAACAATGCTTGCAATGTCTACTTAGATATACTTTTTATATTAAAAGATGGTAAAAAGATTAAAATTTATATATAAAATTTACATATTTATATACATATATATATATATATATATATATATATTAAAAAAAATTAATTTAAATTAAATTATATTGAATGAATTTATATATATATGAGCAATTCAACATAAAAATAATATTATTTATACAATAATTTGTTTGTAATACACTATAATTTTCATTATATATTTATTCTATAATTTTTATTGTAATTAAGATATTATTTCATAATAAATAATTTCTTTACACAGATGTATAGATATTACCTTGACATCTTGTTTACTTTTTTATAAGTTTTTATATCATAAAAATATAATAAGATTTAAAATAATAAAAAATCTATAATAATTCTAAATTATATTAAAATTAATATTTATGTTAGATCTATGATAGACAAGCTTAATTATATATATATATATTAATATTATAATTATTATATATGTTATTATATATGTTATTATTATATATATTATTATTATTATTATATACACATATTCCTATACATTTATCAGTAATTTGTTAAAATTGAAAATAAAGGAATACGAAGAGTTTACGATATCTAATAAAATAATATTTCAAAGAGAAATATGCTATAACTAAAAGATTTCCGAAATATAAATAAACATTGTTCAAATTAAACTGTAAAAATCAAATTATGTAATACAATTTGTAGTTGCTTAAAAATATATACTTTAAATGTGAATTCAATTTCAAAGATGATAAAATTTCAAAAAATACTTGCTATTCTAAATTAAATCAAATTATTAACACAGAAAAAGATATATATCAAGAAGACCGAACCAATTGTTGCATGTGATATTTTTAATAAAATTTTGTGCTCACTATAAAAATCGATTCTTTTTTTTTTTAGTCATGAACTGTCATGTCGGAAACATTCGAAGTGCAAATGTCGAGTTTATAGAAAACAAATATTTCAAGATTGAAAGTAACTACATCACATGGAAAAACAATCAAATAAAATTTTGTTTAATGGTTAAACCAATTCAAACCGGAACGTATAAATTGTACAATATTTTTTTAGTGTATTTTGAAAAATACAGAAAGGTTACAATCCCTGTGATGTGTCATATAACTTGTAAATTTTAAACGTAATATTTTATAATACAGAATATAAAATATAAATATTTAGAATATAAGCTTTTGTAATTAAATATTCACTGAAATAAATAATTTTTTAATATATAATAATTGCACATAACAACAATATAACAACAATATAAAATTATATAAAAAAATAAGTTTTATAGTTTATAATTATTAATATTATCACATTTTCTATATAAACCATATTACAATTAATTGTATCATTTAAAACCAACTTATTTTATAAATAGACAATAGAAAATTATCCATTTTTGTTAATAATATTAAATACACGTGTAAAAAGCAATATAAGTATTAATTTCATTTAAATTGATAAGATATTACATAATATGTAAAAATTTGCAATACATATAAAAGAAGACAACTTCTATTACTTTTGATCAATATATGAAATTCCTCTAAATATTTTGGCTCCTTTGAGAGTACATTGCATCTCTAGAATGAGCGTTGGATAATTCTGGTTTGATTCAATTAATCTTGGTTATAACAGTCAACCTGTGTGAAAGTCGCTCTGCGTTCTATTAATTATGCATTGTGCAAACTTGCGCCACGCGCCCATTTACATCATCTTCATCGATAATACGTGTTCTGGTTTGCAAATACATGATGGATGATAGTTACATATATGACCGTATTTCTATTTGATTAATTCAATATCAAAATTCAAGCGCAAAATAATTAAAACAATATACCGTAATAGTAATATATAATTCAATTCAAATATTCATTTCTTATAAAATTTTATGTGGTATAATATTTTATTTAATACTTATACAGTAGAGAGGATAAATTTAAAAATAAAATTTTTACGTTTTTTCATGATCATGTTCATAGTTAATACGTACATAAAAAAAATTACTCGCGTTCGTCTTTTTGATTTTTTTAATCAATTTATATAAAGTTAATACATTTTTTAATAGATTATTTTTTATTAACATCTTAATGTTCAAGATGTAATTAAAATTTTTTAAATAAAAATTTTTCTAATAGGGGGAATAATAAAAGGGAGTTTAATCGATATCAAAAATATTTGATTATTGAATTATTATAGAAACACTACGTTGAAAGTCTAGTGGCATGTAGTTATAGGTGATATGATTATTTAAATTTATTTCATACAAAAGATTTAGCAACCAAGATTCTACTTGCCGAGAAACCGACTATGTTACTTGCTGTTGGTTGTTAACATATACACGGCTGGTATCAATTGGTATTGTTTAAAATTTTTTCTTGACATTGTTGGTATTGTTTAAAACTTTTTCTTTAAAATATTTTAATTAAGTAACTTAGTTATTAAGCTTGTAACAATGTCATTAAAAGATTTAAAAATTAAAGATTTTAGAAAATTCAGATTCAATATTTCATTCAACACTGTTGAACTTGATGAATTTGATGATCATGTATATATATTCTCGAAGATATGAATATATATTTACACTCATTTCATTTTATTCATAAATTTCATACGCTTATTTTAAATACATTAAATCTTGAATCAAATAAAATCTAATCAGGCAAATAACTTTAAGAATAAACAATGAAATAAAAGAAACTTAAAAATATCCCATAACAGATTTTAAGATTCAATAATTTTTGTTTTTAAATAGTAGTGCGCATTTAAGTGCACAAAGTATATACTTGCGCTAAAATAAAAATCATTCAAAATTATACAATATTTATAAATTGTTTTGCACAATTATTCAAACTAATTAAGATTCATCGTATAAATCACTTTAGAAATAAAATTGAGTTTGAAAGGTATTAAAATATTAACAAAAAATATTATTTTATTAAATAATTATTGCGCGATAATATTTTAAAATAATATGTCAGTATATAATTCAAAGTGCTTGCTTGAAATTGAAAAATATGTAAACTTTAACTATATGTTACTGTTTCTATTGAATACATAATATTTGGCACATTTTATGTATTAAATCATTATACATTTTATTCGTAATTTAAGTATTCATATTGCATTATTAATCATAAAAAGTAAAATATTTAATAAATATGTAGAGCACATACGTAAAATAATAATACATTATTACTAAATAATAAAACAAGTATAATGTAATTATTATATGTAACCAGTACAATCATTAACAAAATAAATGTAAATTCTTAAAGTCATATTATAATATAAATTATTTTTTAATGCAATATATATTGTTGCATATTTTATTTATTTTTCTATAAAACAAGAAATCTACGTAGAACATTTATAATATAAGAAAACTTTGACATGAAAAATCTTTTATATAAAAGTTATACATTTACGCTTCTTACATGTTTTATTCGTTTAAATTGACACTCAATCAAAATTCAAATCCGTTAATAAAGTGTAAATAATAAAAACAATCTCTCATCTTTAAATTGATATTCGTACTTTAATCCAATCGTTTCCTCCGTATTACTGATAAAGCGATCAATTAACCGATTTTTTTTTACAAAGGTTTTTTTCCGCAAGTTATGGCTCGTTTTGGAAGCAAGACCTTTTCCATAATTGACACTGTCACGAGATTAAGTCCTCGTAATATAGTGGTCATGATTAGACCGTCGTCAAGAGACAAGTCATCATATATCCGTCTCATCGGAACGAATCCAATCATTGCGTCCATCAAATTAATTGATTTTGACCGACCAATCCCCTATAATCTTCTTTCTCAATATCCGTATTTCATTATAGTCACGTTGCTATAAATATTTTCAAGAATTAACGTATTGTCTCTATTGTATTATTATATAGACTTTTATTTTGATCTAAATCATTTGTAATACTTTATACAGAATAATATGACTTTAAAGTTTGTATATATTGAACAATTAAAAGAGAAATAAAGAATAATTTATATTTTCTTAAATACCTGTGTATCCTAAGAACTTAATAAAATGTTTATTTTCGATATATCAATGCAAGATTACACATACACACACACACACACACACACACACACACACACGCGCGCGCGCGCGCGCGCGCGCGTAATCTTGTTTAATAATTAACAAAAAATATATATCCTATATTCTATATTCCTATATTCTTACATTTATTTTAGAAATTTAAACATACATATATAGCAGATTTCTGATTAAAAAATATTATATCAAAATAATATCAAATATAATAATAATTATATCAAAATTTCATTGCAATTAAATTTATTGTTTAATAAAAAAAGATCAAAAAAATTTGTCTATGTATTGAATTAAAAAAAGTGATATTTTATCATCACAATGATTTAATAAAAAACAATATTTTCGTAGAGAGTATCATATTTTAAAAATATAACTCAACAATTTTTTAAAAGTTTAATATACGTAAAATCATGAAACCAAATCATGAATACCCTGACTTTTCAACTATATAGAATTGGAAATATAACAGAAAATCACGGTGATTTTTCAGTAATATACAATTTCAAAAATGTGAGATATTACGTCATTACGACAAATGAAAAGAGTTATTAAAGAACAAAATGCTACAAAAATTTTCGTTTTATTTCATTATTAGTTATCGATTGTTATAATTTATGTATTTAGAGAGCCTCTGTATATATAAATAGCAATATGAGATAATAATTATAAAATCTATTTGGGAATTGTATAAGTAATCAGTTCATGTAATTGTTCATGTAATATCTGAAATTATATAATTGTTATATCAGAATTCTAATTAACAATTTAGGTATCTATAAATTTAGGTATCTATTCCGAGAACGATTAGGTTTTTGCAAATTAAAACTTTTGCAAATTAAACGTTAATTGTGATAAATGTGTTAGATTATGCCTGCTAATTTGACTTTGAACTGGAGAGATATATGTATATGCCCAACGAGATGCGAAAACATATCGTGCGTCACGCATTCAAATATTAAATGTAACAACTTCGTAGGAAAAATGGCAATCCGATATTGCGAAACTTTCCTAGAGTTATGTCAAGCATAAGTTGAGAATCCTCTTGGGAATTTCGTGCAACCAAAATTTAATACAAAGTGTGCAATAATACGTGACGAACTGTGACATGCGCATGAAACTTTTGATAGCATTATAGGTGCGATATTATTATATCTTGTGCGATATTATTATATTGTATTTATATTGTACGACGTATCAAATTAAAAATATAAACTTCAGTTTTTTATTGCAAAATTTAAAGTATATATGATTTAAAAATTCATGTTCATATTTTTAATTTTAAATGTCTTAATAATCGTAGCTTAAATTAAAATTCAATAATTAGATTTTATTCATACATAATTTATAATTAAATTTTTTTCAATAGAAAAAGAAAACAAGTATATATAGACGGATATATCGAACAAACAATAGGTAAAATCCAAAAAGAAAAATTATACTAATAACTATTATTGTATTATATATTGTATTATTATATTCTAACAAGTATTATACTAAATAATAAATGTTAAAAAAAATGTTTAATTGTGATAATGTAATCATAATGATATTTTGCGAGATTGCTGAAGTAACTTTATTAAAAATAAAAATTATAGATGAACTAAAATATATATTTAAACATAACATTAATAGTCAAATGTAGTTATATTATATTATTCAAATATTTTTAATTAATACAGTTTTATTAGATTGTGTTTAATTAATAATAAATTATCAGATTTTTTATTTCATTAATAAATATATTGCAGATATATATTGCAATATATTACAAATTTATTCTATTAACGTTTGCTATAAACAAAGAAATTATTGTAATTTTAATTTTCTAAATTTGATTCAAAATCGGACATTTGTATAAAACTACATAAATAAACAAATAAAAAATATTTTATAATACATGTAATGTTGCAACAATATTAATTATTGATATTGCGCAAATAAAAGTAAATTTCAAAATCATCTCTATGATAAGAGAGAAAAATATATGAAAATATCTTATTATTTTATGCATTCAATTCGCACGCGTTTCAAGATGGCGTCCACGTGCACGTGCAACAAATATGAATGAAATGTCTCATTATTTAATTGTCAAATCCGTTGATATCAATTTATAATCAAAATTAAATTGATTTTCTGAAAATCAATAAACGCGCCATTTTATCATCTAACTAAAACATAATTTCTTTCCAAGCGTGACGAGAATGAAATAAGGAAGCACGGAAAACGATCTTGAACTTTTCTACAGAATTTTCTCTACCGTTTTACCAGATTGAACTTTAATCTTCAATTGGAGTATATTAAAAAGAAATTAAATGTTTATGTATGATATCGTAAAGCTTTAAGTGTTGTTATAATAAAGAAAATACAGTATATATATATATATATATATATATATATATATATATATATATATACATCTAAAGAGACATTTTATCGCAAGCAATACACGAGCAATACGAAAATAATAAAGACAAGAATAAACTGCTCCATTGTCGGCAGAACAAATAAATAAATGATTACGGATAAATTTATAAGATAAAATGGCGCGAAAAGTTAAGAACAAATATACCTCGAAGTCGATTTTCCTCTTCAGAGGATCTTCGGTTAGTCATCGGAAGCACCCGATCGCAGGAATCGGGTGCCATAATTTCTCAAGATTTTGACAAATTAAGATGTAGTGATGAACGACATGAAAACAGGGCGGTAAATCATAACACCGAGGTAACTGACCCTGTCTTGTCTCTCGAAATATCGTCGTGCGCGTTTCTCTATCACGACCACGACCGCGCGATTGTCCGACAACTACTGAGAGAAGGCGAGCCCCAGAAAGATCGCTCACGTGCGCACCACCGCTTCCGGTACAACGGCGGCAGCAGCGGCGGCAGCGGCGACGGCGGCGGCGAAGAATCGCATACACCGCCGATCGTATGAGCTCGGGTGAGACCGACGATTGTCGATCGATGAAAGGTAAAGCGAATCAAAGGTGAAAATGATACACGAGGTCGGATACCGACGAAATTCGCGAAATGCAAGGGCTCGCATCTCAACCGTGCGGCGGTTCGGAGACGACTGGCATCCCGAGGGCTTCCGCGCCTCCTCCTGGTTGGTCGGTCGGTCGGCGGTCGCTTGGAAGGCTGACTAGTCACTCGACAACCCACCTTCTGGTTCTAGTTCTCTCTCTCACACCATCAGATGCAGACGCCCCAAAAACAATCACCCGTCATGATGAGATTCGTTCCTATCCGTTTTCCGTTTTCATCCCTTTCATCATCTTTCAGAAATCAATGGATTATCAATATCCCGCAATCTCACGATTTCATGTATTTTTTAAAAGTTATTAAATAATTTGATCTATTGTTGGGATATGCAATGTGCAATTTAAGTGGAAATTTGAAAGAAAGAAATACCATTATTTGTGAAAAAATAAAAGTATATATGCGCGACTGCAGTGGAGTAACCATAGTATTGATCAGACAATGGATTATCTAGAGATTTTTAGTTTCTAACAATAAATTATTCGATGAATTATTTTAATGGCATTTTTATGGGCATTATTATAAAACATATAAATAATATATACGAAATATTCTTATATTTGTTTATAATAACATTTTGGAAAAAAAATATGTCTATGGATACATAGATAATAATATCCGCGTTCTTTTTCTTACTGTACTTCTTACTGTACTATCTTTTTATTTTATTAAATTAGTGGTTACTCTTCAGACAGATTTTAATTTCAAACATTCCTTCTATAACTATTTTAATTTTAAATATTAGAAAAATTAATATTAAAAGGATCAAGCGAAAATCTATGCAAACATAATTGTTATATACATATAACTACAGTATATTAAACAACCTAAACTAATATGATATAATGAAGTCTTGATAATGTATTATATTACAGCAAAATGTATATTACGTCTAACAACCTAAATTCTAATTAAAATTAGAAAAACCGTTATTTTAATGTTTTTTTTTTCTTATTAAATTAGAATTTTTTTCCTTAAGGAAAAAAAATTTTAATTTAATAATATTAATAACTTTTTTATTCTACCATCTGTGATTAAATTTTCTATCCTACATGAATCTCTTTCGATCGATAAAGATTACAAACATTAATAAAATTAAATTTTTTTTGTAAGTTTGAAGAGAAGTGTATTTCGCCTACTTAAAGAAAAAATGTTTTGTTTATGTTTTATTTGCTTTAGAGAACTATTTATGATCCTAATAAGGTTTTCTCATATGCTGTCGTTTGTCGTGAAAGTATCACATGTCTTTTGTCGCGTTATTTATGTCCTTTGATGTACTCTGCGTTCTTTTAAGTATCGCATCATCTTCTTTTCACGCTCTTCTGTTTCTATGGCATTCCTCAAAGGATTTGTGAACTCATCTGCCTCGGATCTTTTAAAGACTATAAAGGTTTTAAAGAGAAATTTAAACTCATATATTGAGTTCACACATTATTTTCTTTTTCTTATATAAACTTTATTTCAACAAATTAGTATTGAATGTCATATATTTCAAATATTTACTAAAAATTATATTTTTGAGAAAAATATTTACTATTATTATATCAGAAAGTAAAAAAATATCAATATTTATATTTATATTTATTGTCCATTTATGGAAATTATTATAAAAGTTTGAAACTAGACAGAAAATTGGTTCGCGTAATCAATATGTATTTCATTTTTATTTATATTTTAGAATTTCTAATTCTATCTTTATTTGGTTACACTATGTATTAAATAAATACAGATCAGGATACTATTAATTTATTAACGGATTTACTCAAAATGTATAATAGCAGTTGACTATATATAGATAGATCAATAATTGTTATATACGAATCTCATGAGTAAGGCACGTTGCTAAATATTAACACTACACTTGGGATTATGGAACTGCCATTATCATGTCATTGATTCTTCTTATAAATATAAAAAACAATGAACATAAATATTATATTAGCTTTTGTTTTACAAACAAAAAATTTATCTTTTATTTCATTCAAATCTATGCAATACAAAACGCTCATTTTATTTTATTATCAGCTAACTTTTTAATATTTGTGATATTCTTAATAAAAACCTATAAAAGTGAAAATTAAAGTAATTTCTCTAAAATAATTATTCTATTATTTGGGAATTCTCTTTTATGCTTATGAAATATCTATGTAATATATTAATATAAATAGTCGACGTTTGCTAGTTTAATTAAAAGCTCATCACACTTAAAAAAATTGAAGATAGTATATCATTTTCATTTTAAGCTTCTCTTGTCTCTTGTAATATTTATTCTCCGGATAATAGCATCATTCTTTAAAGCGATTTGATTTGAAGAATAATTAATAAAATAGCTAAAACATATAGTGTACAGTAAATGTAAAATGTTAAAATATAATTTTTTTAATACAAATATTTAAAAAATTAATTATAATTTTCTTATTTTTCTATCATCTTTATTATCAATTCTAAGGAATAAAAATGAATAACTTTATCGATTTAGTAAAAATGAATAATGTGAATAATCAAATCAAATTTTATCGACATTTTTTAGATTTCATGTTTAATTCAAAAAATAATTTGTTTGATTGATGGTTATCTTCATTTCGTCTTCATTTCGTACAACGTCTTCATTTTCACGTCAGATTTTCACAATAAATAATATGTGATACGTATCGTGCAATATACAGCAAAAAATTACAACGAGATTGCAAGATTGCTTAGATTTCAGTCCGTTTTGCCAAGTCGATAAAGCTTAATAGTTAGAATCTATCAAAATATAAACATAAGCCTTCCAATCCTTTGTCCTTCTCAATTTCTTAAGCTCATATTACAGAAAAGTTCTATTTGTCTCTGATCCAAGTTAGTCCATCCCTTCTCCGCTTCATTTTTTTCTTTCCTTCTTTCTACAACCTTCAGAAGCTTTTTCTAACTTTATCCGTATCTCCAGGGTCTGAGATCTCACTGTTGACTCTTCGTTGTGAGCGATGATATTGTGCGATAAACCGAAGGTAACCATCAATCAAATTTTAAATATAAAGATAAATCGCAAAATAAAGACAAATGGGAAGAAAGCACGTTTCAAACGTTTCGTAAGAAAGCTCGATAGTTATGCAGGATTTTATTTAACTTGATACTGAGATACATCAAAAAAGATGATTTTGTAATGTGATAGAATGTTTATATATTTATGTCAAAAGCTATAATCCGAAAATCATATATTGCTCTTTGACCTTTTGATGGTATAACATACAACTTAATGAAATAATTTTTCTTACAGTTACATAAAATATATCAAAGAAAACATAGATATCGAAAAAACGCGATGCGCAGATAATGAGATTAATAAATCATTGATAATAATCAAGTTATTGCAAAAACAAGATTATTGTTATAGCATAAACAAGATTGTTTTTCTTTTAACAATGAGTGCAAAAAAATCTAAAAATTCTCGATTGATGTTTATGTTCAGAAAATCGATTAATGTGTATTGGCCGTGCAATTTAACTTTTAAAATTTAAAATATCGTTTGTATTAACGATAAATTGATGAGATAATTTCAGACTTTTCAACTACCTCATTATTTCCGTATAATTTGCTTTTTTTGTAAAAAAATTTAATAATATTTAAAAATGAACTAAACATGCGGTAATCAACAATTTATTTATTGAGTCAGTAATTAAATTGTTTAATATATGCAAATAAAAATTGTTTTGATCGACTTCTTAAAAAATAAATTGAATCTATTCTATCCTTCATCATTATGTCTTAGTTTGGCTATTAAACAATCAATATGTTTATACAGCTGAAGAAATTTCTATGGAAGAATTCTTTCTGCTTATTTATGAATACAACAATACCATGGCATATTAAACAGTAAATATTTGTCTTCAAATACATTTAGAGAATTAATACAGAGAAAAATATAATTTAAGTTATTATCTTTTAAAAGATAAATTCGCAAATAGTTATTATATGTTATTAATAACATCATTTTTTAAAATATATTTTATTTAATAATAAACTTTATCTAATTTATACACTAATTAATTGTCAAGAATTTTTTAAAAATAATTTTTTTTTTAAATGTAAACAATATTTATAATATTCATTATATAGACAATTAAAAATAAGATTGATAATAGAGGAAAAAAAATAATTAATAATTTCCATAATAATAGATAGGTAATAAATAAATTCATTTTCAAATTCAGTTATAGTTTATAGCTTGTCATAGTTTGTAATAATTTGTAGTTTATGTTCTCTCTTGTCTGATTTTCTTCATATTTTTTGACCAAAAATAGTACCTTTTGTATTTATGACAATAGATTATGGAAATTTTATTAAATTTGCCTTGCACTTTCTCATCTTTTACAATGATATTTCCTCATTCTATCAGCTATTGCATTGAGGCGCTAGGGTGTCATCAGCTTAAGACATAATTCAATAAACTGCACAATTTCTGCTTCAATATGTCGACTGGAAACTTCCATTTGCACTTTAATAGCGCAATAATAAAAGTGATTCTAAATCTACCCATTCCGTTGGGAATTGTTACATATAAAGATTGAAGCAGCCAATTACGATGAGACAATAGTATTCAAACAACGTTTACAAGTTCTGAAGTATAATATGAAAAGATTCTTGTACAAAATTTTCAAATATCATTATGGACAAGGCATAATCATTACTCAATATACTTTACTGTCTACTAATATGGCGTCACATCAAATTCTCGTTAGTAATATATCGCCACATTAGTACCTCGTTGACCTTCAGTTTTTCAATGTAGGATTTTAATTGAATTTTTAATGCGCGCACGCGCGCGCGTGCGTGTGTGTGTGTGTGTGTGTGTGTGTGTGTGTGTGTGTGTGTGTGTGTGTGTGTGTGTGTGTGTGTTCGATATATTTAATGTATATTATTTACTATAACAATAAGAAAATCAAATTTCTTTTTGCCTAGAATTAATATTTTATTAATTTTAATAAGTTATTGAAACACTCTACTTTGTTATATAATATAAAGAATGATATATAAAAATTTTTAAAATCGTCAAATATTTTTGTTAAAATTATTCTTAAAAATAAAATATTAATTTTCTAAAAGATAAACTATAAGAATAAAAATATTTAAAATTTTATCTAAATTAGATATTGGCTTTAGTAAAATAAAATTAGTATTTAATACCAATTAATAAAATCAATATATATATATATATATATCGTAACATTACATAAGAAAAGATAACAAATCAATACATCAGAAATAAAATTATAGAAGAAAAGTTTCTTAGTTTTTTTAATCTTAAGAGAAAACTTTCAATTTCTGCACATGTTAAGCTTGTCTTTTTTCTATTTTGATAAATAAACATTTGTTTATACATATTTCTTTC
The DNA here is from genome assembly GCF_055798465.1 of Pogonomyrmex barbatus. Taxonomy (NCBI): domain Eukaryota; kingdom Metazoa; phylum Arthropoda; class Insecta; order Hymenoptera; family Formicidae; genus Pogonomyrmex; species Pogonomyrmex barbatus. The sequence goes on along the minus strand of NW_028297182.1, from coordinate 9,355,012 downwards.
ATAAAATATTAAATACTAACATAATATTTATTGATTTAAAAAATCAATAACTGTACTTTTATTCTAATATTATTAAAATAATTTATTATTAAATTGATTTATCAAAAATTTGAATTTTTAGAAAAAAATTTTTTAGAAATAGATTGCAAAATTAATCATAATTAATCGTAACTAAATAATTTATCATTTTAAAGTAAATATTATTCGTCATTTTATGTCAAATAATCCATGTAGCCATATATGATATAATTCAAAATTTCTACCATCTCTAAATTAAGAATAATCCTTTATTTATAAGTATTATGCTTGATCAATCAATCGAAAGCATCATAATTTTGAAAAATATAAAATAAAGTAGTTAATATGATATTAATACTGACTGCAAAATTCAATTGATGTATGTATTACTTCCTAAATACATAAAGCTGCCATAGATACTTTATGATATTCTAAATAGAAATTAGAAACTAATAACAAAATAATAACTTCGCTAAATATTCTATATAACTTTAGTGTTAGGAAATTTCGAAATATGAATAAAACGGTTGTTATTCGTTATTATAATGAATCAGTATTGCAATCAGTGATTTTAATAAAGTCATTTCAATAACTCCGAGAAAATTTAATGAGATCGTCGTACGGCACGGACATTTCATTAAATTCTTAGAACGGCGGAAATACAATTATAGCCAGTGCAATCCACACATTGTAGTACATTCAAGCAAGACATATTTCCATTATACGAATACAAAGTATGTTTTATTTTGTTTCTTATCTTATATCTTATCTTAACAATCGGTTAAGAATAAAATCTGATTTAATAATATTTAAAATATAATAAAGGATTCGAAGAGCATCGAATTGCTCATTACTTTAATAAAATTGAAAGAAAACTGATATATCAATCTGCGAAATAACTTTATTTCAATAACTTTATTTCATTCTTCTTTTTCTAGAATTATAAAGAACATTGTAATTCAGAAAAAAGTTTCATATTTTTTTATTCAAATAAGAAAAAAAGCTTTAATAAATGTATTTATGAATTAATAAGTTTTTACTATATATAAATTTTAAAAACTTTATATATATATATATTTACATAAAATTTCATAAATTTATTAATTCATCATTTTAATAAAAAATAAAATTCTTAACGATTAACAGATTACATATAATAGTAAAATATATTGTTATACAAAATTATTTTGCTTTATGCAAAACTTTTCCTTACTTTCCTTAAAGTACAATTAATTTCTATTGAATTATTAAACATCGCTAATTGTGTTCAATAAATATATGTATAAATAGCACATTAATAATTTAAATTTTAGATTTATTTAATTGAGTAATCAGTTTAGTTCTGTCTTTTGTTTGAAAATTATTATGTATAAATTAAATAAACTTGGCAATCTTAAGATATCTTAAAATCATACTGTTTAGTTTTGACGCAACACTCAAATGTAATGTGAATTTCCTCGAAAGCTCATTGATTTTTCTCATATAGTCGATAACATAGAAAAGAAAGCTCAGATATGGTGTGGACCTGTATCATATGGAAAAAAGCTCAATAGATACCTACTTTATCAACAGATGCAAGCTTAGGATACTCGATTATAAATGTCAAAACTTTGCTATAATAATTCACACACTTTCAGTCGATAATAAACAACAATTTATCATCGTATGAAACTATTATTATAATCTTATACAATGTGTATCGATTAGTCTAAATTATAAAATATTTTTTTTCAAAAAATTGTTACTTTAAAAAAGATATAATATAAATAATACAAATAATAATATACAAAATGCATTGCTTTTGAATGAAAGGTATTTATCAATAAATATTTACAATAATTGATATTTATTTCTAAAAAGATAATATAAAAATATATTGAAGATATTATAAATTTAATTAATATAATAGAACATGGTTTTTTATTATTTTAAAATTTGACTTTTATAAGATGCAAAGTATCAATAATATACAAATAATATGATAAAAATAGTCCTTTTTCGTGAAATTATTTTTCCTATAATCTTTGTATATTTAATATGATATGTCTTATACAATATTAGATACGATACGATTGTAGCTTTATGTGGAGCAAATCATATAAGAAGGTGATACGCTCAATTTATATGGTTCATCATCTGCGGCATAATCGACAAGGCACCTAATCGAGGTACTTCGCGTAAATAATGTTATTAAGCAAAGCTTCAGATTTAGAAATGATGTAGGGGAAATCGCATTACTCGACAGACTGAACACAGTACACAACGGGGAAGAGGATCAACGAACCAGTTGAACACATCGATAATGGCTATTAACATTGTCTTTCCATATTAAATTGAAAACAATTCAAAATATCTATTTAAAATAAACGATGTATATTATAAAAAAAATTTAATTCTATCACATTTAATTCTATTTTTCTTTAATTGATATATTTAAGTTCAAAGTTAAACTATGTGCAATGTTGTAAAATTTTAATATTGTTAAATTTTTGGGTGTTATTAACATTTTTATATTTTTAAAAAGATTACTTCAAAGTTAAATATTTAATGATAAACACATTCTATTAAGAAGTTGTATATTTTAAATTATTTTCTCTAGAAAAATAACAATCTTTTTAGAAATAAAATGAATTGATTGCAGAGCCATTTTTATAAATCAAAATTAATAAACATTCTTTCTTCGATTATATTTTTGTCTACTTAAATGTCATGTTCTTTCCGCACTAAATAGCATTGAGTGACGTAACATTATATCTTTAATGTTTGTTACGTTACTGGACTACTATGAAAAGATAACGAAAAAGAATACGAATGCATTTGAATGTGAATATTTCAAGAAGTCGCATTTGATCCTTCAAAAATCTGTGCCAAAACTTGACAATTCGAGATAACGATGTCAAGCAAGATGACAATAGAGAAGAAATGAACCCTGACATTTCCGTTATAAGAATAGCATTAAATTGGAGAATTCTCATAAGAATATATGCAAGTTTGCTCCTGAATTTCTACTTTTAATATAAGATAATTTTTATTCTGCACCAAACAAGATTTGTTAAAACTTACTTTGTTAAAATATATAAATGTACATATCATATATTATCTGAAAAATTTATAAGAAGAGTAGCGTATCTCAAAAATCATTAATTTTGAGATATTAGTTAAAGTTAACTCTAAAATTAAATCTTATTTTTATAATAAGCCTTTTTCATAAAAAGTCTTTTTTATTTTTATAATAAACCTCTTTTTTATGATAAGTCTCATAATAAACTTCTTTTTCATAATCTTGTAATAAGAAATTTTTCAAATTAATTTCCTGGAAAATTGCAAGCTTTTTTGAATTGTGTCACTTTCCTTATAAACAGATGATATATATTGGTTTACAAGAAAAGCGAAACAAAAAAGTTTATATATATATATATATATATATATATATATATATATACATATACACACGCGCGCGCGCGCGCGTATGTGTGTGTGTGTGTGTGTGTGTGTGTGTGTGTGTGTGTGTGTGTGTGTGTGTGTGTGTGTGTGTGTGTGTGTGTGTGTGTGTGTGTGTGTGTATTTTAGATAAATAGATATGTTGTGTATTTGCATGTATATTTAATGAATATCTTATTATTTAAACTTTTAGATGTAATTTTTTCTTAGAAAAAATGCAATTTGAGCAAATCTAATTACTTATCAAAGTCGATATATGTTACAAGGTAACAATATTTAAAAAAACTTGCCGATCATTTTAAAATTCTTTTTATAACAATATAAATGATCCATGAATATCTCTTTCTGCTAGTTCTAACAGATATTTTAAATAAATTTTTCGTGGAACTTAATATTTCTATATCAAGCTTTCATTTTCATTATTTCTTTTGTTAATATCAAATAAAAAATATATATTTTTATTTGATAAAATTTGTTCTATAACTTATTTATTTTCATTTAAAATCATTTTTAAGCAAATTTAAATATTATATTAACAAAAAAATTAATATAGAAATTTCTCGATATATTTTTATATAAATATAAATTTTATATAAACTTTTAACGCGCGAAGAAGTAAAATACAGAAAAACGGCGTAGCGAAAAAATATGTCATAAAATAAATTTCTTTGCACCAAAAAAAATTATTTTCTACAATTATTAATCTATATAATTTTATATATATACTACATAATATAAAGAACTTCATGAATGTGTAAAGAATGTGTAAAGAATTTAGTTTTCATTAAACATTTAATATTTTCCATTAGCTAATTGGCTACTTAGATTCTCTATGTAAAAGGAATTAAGATGCAATATTAATTTTAGAACAAGAACATTTTGAAAATAATATAAATTGAAAATAATATAAATCAAGACGTACTCGTTTCTTTTGTAATAATCTAATTGCAAAGAATATATAATTAATATTTATTTCTTGTCATAATAAATTCTTAAATATATTCCTAAATACCTAAATTCTTCTGTTAATGATAAATATCTTAAAATTTATCAATATTTTATAAAAAGTAAAATTATATTCTGATTACATTAAATAAATTAAGATTTATTGACAAGTATGAATTAGTTGCATAATATGAAAAATTTGCTTAATTTTAATTTTTTTATGATTTATCTTTTATGAAATGTTTGGTAAATAATTGAAACCTAATTCTTGACAATGCATATTACTTATTTAATTACTATTTCTTATATAATTATTTAAACATAATAACAAGCAATTTTATTTCAGTAACAAATTTTTTAAATTTGTTACTGAATTTTAAATTTATTTGTAGTTTATGTCTAATAAAAAACAAGCTATTTGCTTTATATAGTTTCTATACTTATATTGAGCAGTCTATACAACATAAGTGTTTACTCAATGATGTATTGTGAACATACTTGCTGAATATATTTTAATAGTAGTCTGTTGATTTAGAGAATTCAGTCAGAATGAATATAATTCACTTTATGCTTAGCTACTATAATCGCTACTAATATCTAATAATGATGACATCGCTCCAATTACTTACCTATAATGAAGAATGAAGTGGCAAGATTATATGTCAGCACTTACCTGAAACAAGAAAATTAAAATATTATGAATAGATTATTTAATGCAATGAATAAATAATAACGTATTAAATTAAACAATAACGTAAAACATTAAATTAACGTTAAATTAAAAAATTTATTAATTAGTTTTCTCTTCATAAAATTTTTTTAATTTTAATAATAAAATACTCGACAATAAGAATATTAATTGCTAAATATATTAAAATATCATGCTTTTATCTTACAAAAATTCTTACAAAAATTAGTTATAGTTTTAATTGATTATCAATTTTATTGAATTAGTTATAGTTTTAATTGATTATCAATTTTATTGAATTAGTTATAGTTTTAATTGATTATCAATTTTATTGATTATTATAATTGTATCTGTACAAAAATGTTTTCAACAAATAACAGATTCAAAATAATAATAATAATGATTTTCTTTTAAAATTAAAATTAAAAGATTTAGGATTATATGCAGAATAAATATTTTAATCCCTTCTCTCTCTCTCTCTCTCTCTCTCTCTCTCTCTCTCTCTCTCTCTCTCTCTCTCTCTCTCTCTCTCTCTCTGAAACAATATTATTGTTATGCAAAATTGTTTGCATTAATATAATAGTACTTATAATATAATAGTAATTTTGTGTATATATTTATATTATGTAAATTAAACAATATTTTTATTAAATTAATTAAGGTTGTCTCCAATTTATTTTCGTAATTACTTTGTGCAAATACATTGATTCTTTTAATCTAGAAATTAATGTAAGTTATAAGTGAATTAAGCTATAAATGATGACAGTAAGAAAAAGATGACAAGAACAGAGATGACTACTAAATGAGAATATCTAGATATTTGAGAAGAATCTCGTTTTAATCTAACAATAAAAGCACTAAAGTTTTCTATTAAAAACATTAAAGAACTTTGTCGTTGTTTGAAAACGCAACGTAATGATCTCTTCACGGTCAAAAAAAAATATAAAATCTTTTCTCATTCCCACGCGTTCCTAGAATGTTTTTAGAACATCTATTGAGTGGTCTTAAAGTTTCTATTAAAAATAGACGATATTCTATCTAACGGATCAACATCAATGTCAGAACAAAAATTAACTTTTTTTTAATATCTGATAAGTCTGATTTATGAACAATATAAAATCATTTCAAATTACTTCAATTTTGTCGCATGAATAAAATTATTCTTACAAAATTATAAACAATATAACTGTATAGTTACTATAGTTAGAACAAAAATATAAGCGTAAATGGCCGCACATTTGTTTTAATAATAACAATAATAACAATAATAAAATTGCAAATGTTATATTAATAAAAATTTCTACGAAATCTATATTTTCATGAGGTACAAGAATACATATTACATAAATAAATATAATATTTAAATAAAATAGTAAAAATTGTCATCATATATTTTATTTAAGAGAATTTGTAAAAACTTTATGAGAAATACAGGAAATAGAAACAACGCGTATTTCAAATATAGAAAGATCCCTTTGTCCCTATTTCAGAATAAAAGTTTTCTTCCATTTCAGTCCCTTCGGAAACCATTAAACATTATCTCATTCTAATATGACTTGAACAAAAGATTTATATTATGGTATCATTTTTCATAATTTTCTTATTGCTAAAAAATTACACAAACATCAATGTATGCAATAAAATATATTTTGAAAAATATCGTTATATTATTGTATATATATATGTATGTATATATGTGTTAATAGTCTAGTCACGTTTATATTTTTTGTACAAATTTTACAAGTTCCACAATTTATCAACTGTCTACGAAATTTTATATAGTCATACGATATTACGTTAAATTTATATATCGTATGACACATAAAATGCATTCGTGGTTTTATTGCCTAACATGGTACAACAATCACTATTGGTTTTCGATGAAATGACCATACGTGCATATTGTCGATAACGATGATCGATAATCGAAAGCTTGTTCTTTGTCGCTTACGATGCACTCACGAGACAAAGCAGCTCGGCGCTTGCTCAATGAAAAAAAACTGATAATGATATTATTAACCACTTCCATAACACTTTTAACATTTTTATTTAAAAACATAGTCAAGCCCATTCATCCATTTTATCAAAACTTATAGATATTAATAAGGTCACATTTTTTTCATTAAAAAGAAGTGCCAAAATAATAAAATTTCTTCAAGAAAAGACCTTAAATACATAATAATAGACAGAATACAACAAAAATTGTTATAATAAATATAATTTTACAATTTGTAAATCATGAACAGTAATTTTGCAAAATATGTATAATATTATGTAATAATGAATATAATAAATATTTTCATTTAAATTAAACATAAAGTTCAAACATAATAATAATAAAAGAAAGGAAGAAGATAATAAAAGAAAGAAGCATAAAATAAAAGTATTGTCTAGGATAATAGAATTTTGTATGTATACATAAGACGACAAAATAAGCGATTTAAATGAGCAAAATAAATATTATACATATTATGCATTTAATGTTTAATGTTTAATATTTAATGTTTACATGTAAGACAACAATCTCTTGAAGTGTCATGTATATGTGATTGATGGTAAATAAATCCAATTTTTGGTAATATAAAAATGCTGTTATTCACATTATATTTATCATTATTTAGACATTTTATTCCAAAAAAGTAAGAAAGAAATGTAAAATGTAAAAAATATAATTGCCATAAAGCCATATCTGTAAAAATTTAACTACTACTACTACTAGATTTCCATACAAAATTATGCTGAGCTATTAAGACAAATTATCGACTAACTAACAAAATATAAATATATCCCCAGAGTGATGATGTAGAATGAAGGGCGTGACAGCGAGAACCAGAACTATCAACAAGCAAGAACTCCAGCTAAAGACTAACGAACCTTTCATCCAATCTGAAGGACGACCTGGACAGGTCGCTCCATGCACTCATGCTCCGGCTACGTCTCCTGCAAGACTGCTGCGGTGCCAGCAGCCTACAACTGCTCCTTCGCCTAGTGGACGCCAGATTCTCTGCTTGAAAATAAACCCTGGGCGCCTTTTGCTGAGACGCATTCGGTGGTGTCGAAGTCGGCGTGACCGCTGCAGAAGTCTGAAGTTCCGGCAAGGCCTCGTAGTCCCATGCTCTGGCGCCCATATCGAGCAGGGGTACCGACGAGGCTGCGCTGGAACCCGCACGAAGCGGATCCCGAGGCTTACGGTGATGAAACAGGGCGAGGATCTTACAGCACGCCGGCTCGTTTTCCCCTCCCCTCTTCTTTTCGTTTACTGCCGGCAGCTTCACTTTGAAGCGATCACGAAACGTGTAAGATTTACCGGCGACGTCCGGCCACATCGTTCTTTCTGCGACCGCATCGCTAATGTATTTTCTCCGATCACTCAACAAAACGATTATAATTACGCAAACAGGCGCTATGAATAAATCCAAAGGAATATTTAATTGCTTGATAACGAAGAGGAAAATTTGACGAACACTGAACGCACATCTTGAGAATATAATACTCGTAGCGCGTGCAATAACAATCAACTGATCGTATAAGATTTGTAAAGATTTAGGATTTGTCCATCCTTTTTATAATCATTACTTTGTTTTGCAAAATTATAATGTAAATGCTTATATTTTATAGCATTTCTGTCCTCACATCCAAAATAATTCATTAATTTTATATAAGTCTGATTTCACTTATTGTATATCTTGTACGTATTGTTCCTTTAATTAGAATCAAAATCATGATTAAAGAAAAGTCACTGTCAATAAAGATTCAAAATTGCGCTAAAAATTGCACAATAAATTTGCAAAGTTCTGTTTCCAGTTTTTATGGAAGTTTCAAAGATTACGCTCTTCAACGAGAACATCATGCTTACATAATATGACACTATAAAATGTATATTTAAAATTGTTTTATGTTCTATTTGTAGATTATATTCTAGCCAAGAAGTATTGTCTTGCTTATGAAAAAAAAAAGCTAGAAACACACGATCGAGGCAAAAGTAAATCGACGAAAGAACAGTAAAAGTAATCTTATAAGACTCATTCGTGCATAATGAACAGAACTTTCAGGTGATTTGAATAATTGTGATCTTGTGTTTGATCTATCGATAAATTTGCATCAAAAGGAGTTTGTAAGTTCTGGCTCTTCGAGTGTGAAAAAAAACATCTGTTTTTCAATTGCTGTCTTCTCTCAAAATAAGATAGAAGACAATACTTGCAGATGTGGTAACTTTGCGAGGTAATATCATGTAACTAAAATATTTCCTATTTATTGTTATTATGTTATTATGTACGAGTCATCACTTCTATTTTAATTAATGTTCATAAAAATTAACAGTTACTTTTTAAAAGCAGTTTCTCAAAATTTTAAGTTTCAACGAGTTTAACAAAATTCACATAATTAACATTTCGATATAACAGATATAAACTATCGACGATATTTATTTATTTTTTTTTGTTAATAATTACAAAGATAATGACTTGTGCTGGCTATTCTTGATCATCAAAAGTCTCAAAAAAAATAGTCGAGATAATAATGATGATCAAGCGTAAAAAGAGCAACATTCTAAAATCTCTTTCTATTTTTGCTCAGCTGCTATCGAGCTTTGATTGACAAAAAGAAGTTTCGTGAAGATCGCTTTTTGCATCACTATTTTTGGCACTAAATAACATTCACGTTGAATAATCATCGCAAGATAACAATGACGATTAATTGCAAATAACAATGGAAGCGTGAAGCATTAACGCATCTTGCGCAACAGAAAAGTGTTCAATAGTAATCTTAAAATCCTTTTGTATTGATTCGCATTTCATTCGCGGATATCTCACGAAAATGATAAAATGCACTTATATTAAAGTACTTTGTAAGAGATGAGTCTTTTTAAGTGAAGATTAAAAGACAGAGTTTTCTGGTACTCCACGAAATTATCTTTGATCAAGGTAGGGCAACGTTTATCTCAAACTTATACTACTTTACGTATATTTTATGTATTATAAATTTCTTTCTGAATTATTAACGATTTTAATCAAATACGCAACAGAACCTCAGAAAAATATTGTAGTACCAAAATGATATAATACACCGCTCATTTCTTTTGAACAATTATTACTTTTTTTCTTTTGAGCAAAAAATACATATTTTATATAACAAATCTCGCTAGATTCATCTAAAAGATGATAAAGTAATTTTTAGTTAGTGAATCCTCAACACACTTTGATTGATTGCAACTACTGTCGACGTGACAGTAGCGATCACAAAAGCATCTCGAGACACCTCGTTTCCGTCTGACCTGAATGACGTCACATGATGACCGAAGGTCACGGTCAACAAATAAAAGGACTACACAAATACGCTTCTTTGTGAGATTTGGAAAATCAACTATATCTCGATAAGATTATGTCAGCTTTATCTTTCTTAAAATCTTACTTAACATATTTCTATCAAATCACTTTGTTATTTGTCTCAAGTTTAAATTGTGTTTGTTTAATTATTTTCGTTTTCAGTTAATTTAGTGCTTCAGATTTCATTGATTTATAACTTCAGTCTCTTAAATATTTTACCAAATAACAATCATATTTCACATGTACGAGAATATTCACTTTTCCGTTTTTAGAATTTCAGAGTTTAACAACGGCACATGTGGATGTTTTAAATTCTTGTCTAGATCTTCCAGTCAAGATTTTTTAATTATATAGAAACAAGATGTGTTTCTTCGTGTCGTGACATAAATCCAGTCCAAAGTATAATAAAACCACTTGTTTTCTTGAGAATCCGTTTTATATCAATGATGGAAGAGCGATAAGAGAACTTTCAGTTATTAAAGTTTCTTGGCTTTTTCATAACATTTCCTCACATTTTGGAAACATGTCTCAAAATTCACATATATCAGACTAATTTTCAATTACTTAAAAATTCTTTTTCATACACCAATTGAGTTTCTATCGGTAGATATGGAAACATTGCAATTCTTCATGTATCAAAGTTCCAATTCTTCAGAATGTGTCATGAATGATAAGGATATCAAAACTTCAAATCCTTGTTTAGATACCAATAAGTCGTAACACTCTCGCCGCAGGTGGAGCGTCTTCACGAGGATATCGTTCCACTGTCGCTTCTAGAAGTAGATAAAGGAAGATCGTTATCCACTTCGTCATCCTCCGACTCGCTACACTCAGGAACAGGTGCCTGCATTGTTAGAATTTGCTCCGTGTGAGCAAGATGTGACGATACGTAGAACGCTTTGTGATTTAAGAACGAGATTTTTAAAAAAAGATATAACGTTTCTCTGATGTTGCGGCTGCACGCACTCGCGATATCTCTCAATCGACGTTGTTGGTTGTCCAACCTACAGTCGTCACAGATGTGGGATCTAACGGGTGTCGTGCTGGAGTACAACGACGAAATGCCGCATCGTCCTTGACATTCGACGATGGTGTCACGATACTGGTGTCACGATACAAACAAGATATGGCTTGATTAAATCCTGAAAGAAATCTCGAACAGCTTCGAGAACAATCGTGCGTGATTCTGATGTCACTTCCTCGTACACATTATGTCACAAACTAGAACAATAACAGAAATCGAACACCCTCATAAAGTGCGGAATGGCGGAAAGCGAACAGCCGAACGGTATATTATCTAAACGCTAGTAGCTTTTTCGCGGCGTGAAAGAGGAGACTAACTCATAGCTCACTATCCCGTACTGCGGTAGCGGTTTTCTCTCGCGCGCCACCCCCTTGTGCCTCGCCAACCTTCCAACCCCTATGCTCCTTTTCTCTCTCTCTCTCTCTCTCTCTCTCTCTCTCTCTCTCTCTCTCTCTCTCTCTCTCTCTCTCTCTCTCTCTCTCTCTCTCTCTCTCTCTCTCTCTCTCTCTCTCTCTCTCTCTCTCTCTCTCTCTCTCTCTCTCTCTCTCTCTCTCTCTCTCTCGCTCTCTCTCTCTAGCTCTCTCTCTCTAGCTAGCACCATCAAGCGCGCTGTCGTACTTCGTCCCTCTCTCTCTCTCTCTCTTTCATCCTCTCTCTCTCTTCCTATCATCGCGCAGGATGTAATCGTCGTTCATCTCACTCGCTCCTATGAACGTTGTCCTCTTCCGTCTCTTCACCGTTCGTCGACGTCGTGAAAGGGCGCGCATACACGCACATGGCGCCGCCGTTGTCAAGGCGACTGCGCCACTTTTTGGAATAGGTTGGAGATCTACTCTGCCTCTCATCGTCTTGGCAGTCCGAGCTTCGTCGTGGACTTCTCGTGTCTCATGAATGACAAATGATTATGAAATATCGAGGTAAATGGTGATGGCACGTGCGACTCATTCATCTCCGACGGTGCTTATGTGTATGCTTTTAAGTTTCCTTGACATCTCTCGAAGATCTCTTGAAGAGAATGATGTCAAATTATTCCTGATATTGTAAATAATTTGCAAATTTCTTGCCAAGAAAAAGTAAATATTTTTATAAATCTACGATCTGCAATGAATGTCTTCAAGACTAAAAAAATAGTACAGTATTGAAAGTGAAAAATATCATAAATATAAAAGTTATAAAGATCATAAAAATAAATATCAACATAAATATCATCTTTCATAAAATTGTATCTTTTTTTTAGAATTGCTTATGTTAAAAATTTTTATTCGAACAAATTTCCTTCAAACACACAGTTATCTTTTTTTTTTTTTAATGTAACACTGCTCTTCTCTATCGATATTTTATTAATTAAATTAATAAAATCCTGAAATAGATTTTTTGAGCTTATTAATTCTGTGCATGACTCACTGTGTATGAGCATCCCGGTTCGATCAGATTAATACGCTCTCTATTAAAGGTATCTTGCACTTTTGATATGATAGGTTATTTTGATAATGAAAGAGGATGAATGGATAGTTCGGAGAGACAACATCGATTCGCACTGGGAGCCAAGCCAACTTGTATGACGAGCTTGCGCTATAACACAGGCGGAAAGCTTGAAATATAAGTGAACCACGTGCGTTGCTATTGTGTACGCTGCGTTGCATAATAAAAAGAAGGCGTGAAAGATTTTTAAAAGTACTTTTTCATGCCGTTTGTAATCTCATAATCAACATTATAATACAACTTTATCTTTGCAATGTATCGTCATTTTTTATGTTTACGACAGTTCAAGACATAAAAGATGAAAATTTGTGATATGTGAAATGAAGCTATACTTATTAGAATTTATAATTAAAACTTTAAAAATTAAATAACTTCCTTTTGTGTTAATACAATCATGAATAAAAATTATTATAAAATATAATTTTTAGATCCTTTTAAAAAATTATGTGAACATCTAAAGAAATTATATAACTACTTATAAAGAATATAAAATAAAAATATAAAAAAATTACGGATTAAAATAATTATACTCTATCATGTTAATAATTAAATAATGTTACTATAGCGTTAATTTCCTATATAGCATGTAACTATTATTAATAATTAATATGATTTTATTACTTATTGCATTTTATTACATATTGATATTGTACACTAAGTTAAACGTTTTCTCATGAGTTATACAATATCAATGACAATATATAATTGTTTTTTCATTAATATTTTAACTAAATCATTTATTTATGGAACATAATATATCACTTTATTCATACAAGAAACTATTATACTGTGCACGATATCGAGATCAGTTGTGTCTTTTCACTTTATTTATGAATTCTCTAATAAATCTAAATTTTTAATTAAATTATAAACTTATTTTAATAGTTAAATTTTAATAGTTTAATAAAGTTTGTTTGTATGTGAAATAAGATGAATGAAAAATAAGTATTTATTATATCTGTTCTAGTTTTACATCTGTTATCTTTCGAAAAAAGATTAAATTGAAGTTCTTAAATTTTCAATCATTTGAAAGAAATGTCGTATATTTTATGTCTTGTTTTATTAACAAAGAATTAATTGATGACGTTTTCAATTAATGAGGGAAATTATAAAAAAATATCTGTACAAACGATAATTTTTAAATATCATTAAAGAAGATTATTGAAGAACAAATGCAAAATTGTCAGACATGCAAAGAACACAGTGTATAATCAATTAATGCGAATTGAAGAAACTGCTCAAGGTTCCCTTTGCATACATAAGAATAATAGCGCGAAGACAAGCGTACATAACAAATGAGTAGAATATACACAGCTTCATTTTCAGAATAGATCGCTCCTCTGTTTCTCATTTATTCCTTTGACAGTAGATTCACCAATTGGACTAATGAAGATATAAATTTGCGTTTGCGCATCAGAGATATATCTTGAATGATATGAAACAAACCTTTAAAATTAATCAAATAAATAATTTAATAGCTTTTAGCACGCGTTGTACGTCATTTTATTTCATACATTATTGTACAATATTGCTTATATAAAAATAATAAATACTGCCATTGTTGAAAAAAGTATTTTGCAATTTGTTTCATAAAATTTTCATAAAATTTGATTTGTCGTTTAAAATGTGATCTTTAAATTTAATATAATATATATGTATATATAATGTATACAAGTTATATATAATGTAATAAAAAATGTGCTATTGTAATGTTCTCCTGTAGTAATATATTTACAATTATAAATCCAATTTCTCTTTTTCTTAATATAATATTTTATAGCAAAACATAAAAATATAGAAATATAAAATATTTATTAATATATATAGTTAATATTTTTTATTATGCATAAAAAATATAATAATGTGATATAATACATTATTCACATTAACTTCATAACCTATGCAGCTGCAATTTCACAGGCTTTTATTATTATTTTTGTAACACGCAACGTTAATCAAAATTTATATATACTAAGTAATTCAAAGCAATTCAATGCATAATTAATTTGCTTTCTAGATGATAAACCGCTTTCCGCATAGGGACGCCCAGTATAAACGTGACTTCTATTAATAACATCTTGATTTATGTACAATATAAAAGCAGTAATTTGAAGAAATGTTAATATTATCTCGATGCCAAAATTCATGTAATGTGTAATTAATTGAATTTATGCGGAAAACTTGTATGTTATACGTACTTTTTTAATAATTAATATATAAATGCACAAGTAGTTAAGTGCACAGTAAGTATTTTGAAAGAAAAAATTAATTCTATATACATATATAAAATAATAAAAAATATATATATTTAATAAAAAATATATAACTACATCAATTGATTAAAATATTTTCTTATATACATAAATTGCAATTTTGACTCTACACATTATACATTTAAATATTTATGAAGCATATATATATATATATATATATATATATATAAATTACATAAATTACATATATATAAATTACATAAATATTAAAACATATAATGTACAGAATCAAAATTGCAATTTCATAAATTCTTTATGATGAATAATTAATTAAAATTCATAATAAATTTCTTATGATCTCTTGGATACCTACACCAGATTAGAACAAGTAGAAAGGATTCTTTTTTGACAGACCTCTTAAGGCAAGGAGTATTAAACAAAATATTCCATAAATAATAAGGTGACTCTTACTTATGAGATTATAAAATGTTGAGAAAATTTAAATCGAGAGTCTCATGGAAATAAAATTTTTCACTAAGTGTGTTTTATGACACATTTTTTTAAGGACACTATATAATTTCACTTACATTAACATATTTCGAATATAAATTAATTAAATACAATAAACTTTAAAAACGTAGATTATGAAAATATAAATATTATCTTCATGGAAAGATTAGAAATATATTAAAATAAGGATAATAAATTCTCTCTTAACAATATTACTACAAAAACAAAACATAATTTTATCCTTTTTTTAATTTTGTTTAATATTAAACTTTTAAAATAAGATTAATAATTTTTATTAAAAATTATAAAGACATTTATTATATATTTATATAATAATAATAATTTTTTATTTAAATGTTTTATTATTTTGTGAAAATAAAATTCTTGTTTTAGTCCGGAAATTAAAGCATCAATTCCTTTTATATTTTATAATACAACACAAACAGTGCTCCAAATTTAATTTTGTAATTATTATTTAAATATCATAAGATTCAACATCATATAGAACAACATTTTTAAAAATTAATTAATTAATTTAATCATTTAATTAAAGTCATTGATACTTGTAAAATGTATATAATATTTATGTAGTATTTCTAAAGTCTTTTTTATTTACATTTATATAATTATAAAAAATTTTAAATACTTGCATTAGTCCACCATCTATCTAATGCAATTCTCTTAAGTAAACCTTATGAATATGAAAGAGGCGCAATCTAGGATTCAGCAAAAGCATCTGCGGTAGTATAATAAGTATAAGACAAGAGCTTAAACACATGAAAGCTCCAGCGGATGCTGCACAGTCGATAAGGCAGCAGAATGACTATGTTGTATTCCGCTTTCACTCGCAGAGTAACAATATATGTTGTTGACCTATAAAATATATGTCTTCTCATGTAGTAGTTTCAGAGGTAGCGTACATGAGAGTGACTTGAATGAATATATGTTAAGCACACTTCAGCTTTAAAAGGATGTCGAGTAGATGATAAATAGGCCAACTGAAGAATGCATTCAATTAGAATAGTACTGAGTTTTCAAACCGATGAATTTTAGTTGGTTAAGAAATTCCTACTTTATCAACATTAGAATTATCAGAAAAATAGAAAAATTAAAAATAAAAATCTATTAAAAATCGAAAAACCAATATTAAATACTAAAAAGTTTTTCTCAAAAATAAGAAGTTCCTACCAAGAATTTTATATACAGAATTATACAATTTAGAATAATATTACAATGTAATATTATGTAATATTATTCTTAAAATGTAATATTATTCTTAATACAAAAAATGAAGATAAAATAGGCCAATTTCTATCTAAAAAATGTAAATTATATATGTAATTTTATTTCATTTCTTTAATTGCTGAATATAATGTAAATTATAATGTAAATTTATCTAAATATCTTTACTCTTTACTTATCCAAAGTGATTAAAAAAAGGTCTTAAACTTAGTCTTAAAGATATCAACATTTAATCAACAAATTTTTTAATAATAATATAATATTTATTATTTACATTACATTTATTTTTTTACAATCCTTACTAAAAACTATAAAAATATTTCAAACTTTAATTAAATCTTAAAAATATTACACTTAACATAAGACCAACATAATAAACAAAAATGTTTTTAAATAATCCATATTTTATTTAAATAATATTTTAAATCTTTTTAGATATATATTTTCACACATTGTCTAATTCTAAGGACATTAAAATAGCTAAATTAAAATAAATTAGAATTTAATTAATATTACATTATTAATAATATAATAATGTAAGAAATAATATTGATCATATATTGATTTAATATATTATATATTATATATGTATTTATAAATTAATGTATATAAACTGTATATGTATTTATAAACTAATGAACAACAAAATAATATATTCAACTTAATAGCAAAGTATATTTTCTTATATGTGTGTGTATATATATATATGTAGACTGTTTCTCAGCAGAACATATTCTTCAGACCTACATTCTTCAATAAAATCATTAAATTAATTGATGCATTAATGATGTTCTCTTCATAAATCACCTTACGAAAAGAATACATAAACTATTTTAGAACATGTTCTGGAGAATATCAATACTTTTACTAAGAATATCAATTTCTATCCTAACTATGTATTCCAAACGATTCTATCAACTGCATAAATTTTGAATATTGTTTATCTAATTTGTTACACTGTAATTTTATCTACATTTGTAAATTTTATAAATATCTATTTTAAAGTTTAAATATATTGTTTAGATATAACTCTTTATTATCATATAAATAATTTATATAAAATCAGAAAATAAGCAATTTTAATATAATTAAGTATGTCGTCAAGACAATTTCACCTTAAATTAATATTATGAAATAACATATTCAATTTTATTGAAAAAACAATCAAATTGTAAAAAATTTAATTTTTGATAAAATTTTTAATATTCTTTTATTCATTATATTCTACAAAAAATATGCGATGATGAGCAAATATTCTGATTTAAAATATCATAATATCTAAAAATATGAAGCAAATGCTGTCTTTATATACAATCTCATACACAACCAATATTATCTTTATATTTTTATCTTTGTGCAGAATTGAATTATTTATTTATTCTATTATTATATATACATGAAAGCTCTACGTTATTTTGAAATATAAATATATATACATTTATATAAACATTTTTTGATATTTATATAAAATTAGATTACATCTAATTTTCTTATATCTTTCTTTTGCAAATAATGTATAAATGTATAAGTGTACAAAAAGGAACGAAATATGATTATTTAATAATATAAATTTTATATGCAAAGCAATCAAACCATCTAGAGATTTTGAAGAAATTCAAATTAATTATTGGAGTTCATTAGCGCTCTTTCAGAAATAAGATTAATTTTAACAATTGTATGCAATTACCTATTTATGCATATTGTTCTATTAAGTTTTTTAATACATTATGTAGTTCAGACTTAATA
The DNA here is from genome assembly GCF_055798465.1 of Pogonomyrmex barbatus. NCBI lineage: Eukaryota > Metazoa > Arthropoda > Insecta > Hymenoptera > Formicidae > Pogonomyrmex > Pogonomyrmex barbatus. The sequence continues at coordinate 9,336,379 of NW_028297182.1, read as the reverse complement.
AAAATAAAACTACAATGATGTCGAAAAACTATAATGAGAAAAATTGCTTGTTATATTTATTAAAATTTAATTATATAAGCATAAAAAAATGTAAAATAAAAGAGATTAAAAAAAATATAGATTTGCGTAATATAAAAAGTGTGTTTGCTAATATTTTAAAATATACCATGTTTAAAAAAAAACAATATGAAAAAAACATTAAATCATGTTGAATATTTGTTTTATTAAAATATATATTAATAATCTTATAATAATAATAATAATGTAATTCTATGTTATATATGTTAATACTGTTCATAATTAATAATCTCTATCGGATATACATGTTAAAAATTTCAAAGAGAATTATAGTTCTTGAAACGTTAATAGCTTGAAAATAAATAGCTTAATAGAAGAAAAATATCAGAAAAAGGAAAAGATTGCATAATATTGATTTTAATGTTCTTTTCCTCCTCTTTCTTTTCCATATCTTGAATAATTTTCATATAATACTATAGAAGATTGTTACATTTACAATGTCAACATCCATAACCAAGTAATGAGATATCATTATGATAGGACTGTAAAGATACAAAATTATAGTTAACAAAAATGATTTAAAAAGATTTTCAATAGAATATTAATAAAACTAAACACATTTTGAAAGGAAAACATCACATCAAGCGACAATAATGCCGGAAACTGCACGAGAATTCCCATGTTTGCGCGAAAGAAGAATCCAACCCGCAGGAAACAACCAAAATAGAAACGCTGGTCGATATTAATCGTGTCAAGTGAGCTTTCTCGCTTGCTACATGAATATGAAACTATGACTATCTCCTGTATTTAAGAGTTATACATAAGATATTTGACTAAATTCGTTATCATAACATCATATAATGTTCACAACCAATGTTCACACTATTTTTTAATTTTAAAAAATTTTTTATTTAATTCCTCAAAATTATTTTTTTTAATTGTTTGTTTAAATAAATTGTATTTAATTCTAAAAGTAATAAGCTTAATCTTCATAGCTAGATTTTAGTAGGATAAAAAATATTTTATCTGTTACATACATATATATATAATGTAGAATGATGCAACTATAATTTTAATAAAGTCTAAATCTAATAAATTTCCAATTTATCATATCTTCTATTGACAAAATTATAATTTTACAATTTTTTCTTTGATACATGAAATAAAAAATAAAAAATTAATGTGCAAATATTTGTATTATAAACATATTTATTACATAATATCCATATTTATAAATTATTATATAAATATCTAAGAATTAAATATCGTGCATTCAGTCATTTTAAATGGCATATGATTCAATTAAATACATTTACAAAAGCTTTGCAACAAAAGCTCTTCAAGTCTTAATTTAAAAAAAGGAAGTATTATTTAATATTTAATAATGAAAATGTATGACGAAAACATAAATTGATATATTTTCAATTACAAACATCAGAATTAACTAAATATAAAATGAGATTTTGATAGAAAGATGAAAATCATTTCTTCAATAGTATTTAAATTAAATTGCTTTGCACGCAATTCTTAGCATGCAAATTACTAGATTTAAAAGAAACAAAATGGTAAGATAACATAAAAGATAAATTGCTACTTCTTTTTTCGATTGCATGCTAGAAACAAAACAAACACTTCAACATGTATAAGCATAAACAGAGAGTAGATATAAAACAAACAAAAAAACTTGCGTTTCTTGAAAGACTTAAATCTTGAAATATAAATATAAACCTCAGAAGCAATCCATTAAAGAATTTTATTGTACACTTGAGTTATTAATAGACACTTTACGAATATTGTTTACATTTTGCGAGAAAATAATATTATACTACAGGAAAATTTAAAAAAAAAGAATTACATAAAATATATGTTAAAATTTTTCTATTCTTAAATTATTATGTAGTCTCTTATATACAGATTATTTAGAAATAAAAGTATGTTATAGATATAATAATGAATTATTTGTTAAGAATTAAACTGACTTAAAAAAAAATCAAAAAATATTTATAATTCATGTAAATGTACATAATTTTAATATAATTTTAAATATAAAAATAAGATGGACAATCTGTTTTTCAATTTATTCTAATCTTTTTAATTAAATAAGATCATCTAACAAAGAAACCTAATGTTCTTTACAGAATTGTATATTGCAATAACGGAGGAACAATATACTGAATCAATTCGTATAAAGCTACAGTAAACTATATGGCGATATCCGATATTGCAAATAGTTCATTCTAATCGCAAACTGCAATGTAAACTCAATCTAAAGCCAAGAGAGAAAGCTACTATGTAGTACTATCGTGTTTCTAACGGAAGAAAATACTATCTTCCAAAAGGAGGTCAAACCACTGAGATATCGCTTGATATTTGTATTAGAACATGATGGATAAATATATCTGCCGAAAAGAGACTAATAACATATATGCACGATGACATATATACATATATGAACTTTGATCTTTTGATAAATGTTTATGCAAAATAATTATGTGAATCTATGCAATCAGACAATCCATGTCTCTCTTACTCTTGTGCAAATAATTTTTTATTTATCTTTAATATCTGCTCATAATATTGAGTTGTATTACATAAATAAGACAAAGAGAACTTAAAGAGATTTAAATTTGCGATTCTGGAGCAAAATGTTAAGATGAATTTAGTAAAGCAATATTGCTTATCGCTTTAAAAAGAAATGTACAATTATAAATTTTAATAATGTTTCTAAATTTTACATTATTAACATAATAGAATTAGAATATTTCTTTATCTATTAAAAATAATGCATAATAATAAAAAATATATTTACTGTGCATTATTTTTATAGAAAATAGCATATATACTCTGCTGTACTATTTTTTCTAGAAAAGGTTAATGTTTCTTTTCATTATTATAGACTACATGGCTAACTATAGATATTGACTAAAACTATTCGCGCTGCAGATTCCAGTTTTCTAAAAAAAGGATAATAAAATATTTACACAAAGGGTTATATACACCGTATCACACAACACTCGATCTGTTGCATAGCTATGTGTCTTCACGTGTCCCCGGCTACAAACATTTTATAATATAGTTGAGCATGTTAGGTACATTTCTTTACGTATACAATGTTAGATAGATCTAACTGCTTTACGAACGTAATATTGATTCATTAAAAAAGAAAAATATTCTGATATTTTCTTCATGTTCTCTCAATATATTTAAATCAAATATACTGTCATATCAAATATATTTAATATAACATAAGTAGTATACTAAATTTACAAAAATCCAATCAAAATTTTGCAAAAAACAGAATAAGATTACATCAATTACATCAATAAGAAAGTTGATTGTGAATTAGATTATAAACAATTTCATGATCACATAATTTCAAAAAAATAAAACAATGATCATATTTTGTTGAAAATAAAGACTATATTTTCTGATTAGTTAAAAACTATCTTATGTAATTATAAATTCCGTTATGTTATAAATCGAATAGTAATTGAATCAGAACACGTAAATATAAAAGACAGATTTAACATAATAATTTATTAGATGTCGTTATAAATAAACATTATTTATATCAAAACAGAAAAAATATATTCTTCCTTTCACAAAAGTTTATATTATTTAAAAAATTTATTATTTAAAAAATTATATCAAATCAATTTTATTTCAAAACGAATCCACAAATATTCATAATTCATATAATTGATATTATACGCTTGTTAATCCAATTATATAATATGTACGCGCTAATATATAATTGAATTAATTTATGCTGCGAGTCTCTATTGTCAGAAGTAATTTAATTTAATTAAGTGCAACTTATATACAATAAAACATTACAAACACAAAAAAATATCTAAATCATCTACATGAATAATGTGTATGTGTATGTACATTTACACATATACATATATTAGTAACGCAATTTTAATGCATTACGACAAAAATTACCTTTCATAAAAAATCCTTTGTCATAAAAGATGCAATAGCATATAACGTTAACACACATATTACCTTCACTATGTATTTTTTCTTATCGATTTCCCTTGTGGTCACTTATTTCATTACGAATAAATTTAGTAAATTCTATTCTATAGTTATTTTACTAAAGAAATGTATAGATAAAAAAAAAGTATAAAATATTTGCTGACAAGAATTCAATATACGCTCGCCTAGAAAAATTATGATAAATTTTAAGTTTTACAAAATATTCCCTCATTCTTAAAATAATAATGTTATTTAAATGATTTTGTTTTATACTTCATTGAAATTATAAAAACGCAATAACTTTGTATTTCAATGCGAGACAAAGAATTGACTACAAAAGCAATTTTGAAATAGCATTAAAGTCGTAGTTCACCGCTCTTTGAAATACTTACATCAAGTGTTTCTATCAACTATTTTATGTATATTATTTAAATAATAAAATGCATAAATGGGGAAATATATAGGATAACTCAGGATACTAATCGATAAACCATTTCCTACCAATTTCATAAAAAGCACATCAATGATATAAATTCTTTCATATATATATTTTTGATATTATAATATATATTCTGCATATATATAATAATAAACAAGTATGTTTGTCGATGTAAATTTTTTGTACATAAAATACATAATTTTTTATTTATTTCAATATTACATTCAATATTAAATATTAAAAATATTATAAGCTGTAAGTTAAAATTTACTAAAACTGTTACTGTAACTAAAATTTACTTATAGATTTCAATTTTTAAAACTTTAAGATTAGGATAATTTTAACTTATAATCAAAAAAATTAGCAAAAAAGAAAAGATATTAGAAAAAAATATAAATTTTTTATTAATTTTTTAAGATATAAGGAATAAATAAAAAGAGAGCAAGAAGGAAAAAGAAGAAAGAAAAAGAACTTTTCATGAATGATTTACTGTAGAATTTTACTATACAACTCTACTCTGCTTTAATCTATTGTAGAAAAGATTAATATAAAAAAATTTTATCTTAAGATAAATAATGTAAAAAATCTGAAACTAGTCTTTTTTTGTTAATATTTTTGTTATTGTATATGTCCTATAAATTTTAATTATATCAAGAATAAAATAATATAACATCCAGAATTATTATAAAATTTAAGTAAAATAATGACTGAATTGTTAAATTATTATTTCCAATTAATGAATTATTATTTCCAATTAGTAATTCAAAGTTTCAAAATTTATAGCATTGTAATTTATAATACGTATTAATTTATTGAAATTTTTTAAATTATTTTGTTGTCAGTTTGTTATCAGTTACACCAGTTCGACCCTTCTATTTTTTTTTCATTCCACTTAAATTCTAAGGAGAATTCAAACCATCATCCAATTCACGAACCAACATTATCTCAGAAATTAATTTCATAATATCTTCATAATATCTTTTCAATTTAAAAAGAAAAACTGAAAAATAACAAACTATATTTTTAAATAAGAAAAATATTGTGCTAAATCACTCGGTTGATGAGTTCATGAAATGGAAGAAAGCATTGTGCTAACATCAATTTATAAAATATTATTTATAATAATTTCATTTATTGATATACTGTAGAAAGTAAAAAAGATCAATTACTTCTATCTTTTAATACATATCGTATATTACATAAATTTCAAGTTTTATGATATGAAATTAATTTACATTTACTGTTTTATTTCTTTAATTTATAAGAGCAATATGTTTTTAAATATGTTTAAGTGTATCTTTTTAATTTATTTTATTTGTTTTCTTAAAACATTTATTATTAAAATCATATTAAAATCATTATTATTTATAATATTATTCATTAAATAATTTAAACAATTTAAAATAAATTTAAAATAAATTTATTGTATGTAACTATTTCAATATTATTTCAATAGTTTATTTCTTTTCCTTCTATATTCTCTAATTATTCTAGAAGAAAATATATCTCTCACACTGTTTAATTTATAAGCAATGTATTTTACGACGTAATACCATAAATATACCATAAATTGGATATAAGATAGCATTATAAATTCCACTCATTTTACATAATTATATTTGTTACTATAAATGCTACATTAATAAAATTGTTTAATTTAATTGCAAATTTAGTTATTCTTAAAAAATTATGGAAAGTTTTATAAAATAAAATATATATTTATAAGAAATATTTAAAGGAAAACAATTTTAACTACAGAAAAAGATACAATTTTCTTCAAGTTTATAAGCATTTACTTACCGTTCGCCATCATCGTTGAAAGCATAATCGCCCAAGATTAGATCGCGAAGTCGATATCTGGGTGGCAGGATGAGAGGCAAGCAAGGATCAGGCTCATTCATTTCGCAATATCTTCTTTTACGGTTATTCAATAAACAATTTTGCGTAACCTTCTCTTTCTTATCGAAAACTTTAAAAAAGAATGCTGAAAATATGTCATCAAATATGTAGCAATTCGATCATCACTTAATTATCACTGCACATAATCCATTAATCATATTATTCTATTTTTTTATCTTTTTAATAAGTTAATAAGTTTTTATCTTTTAAATAAATTTAAATGTTAACTGTAAATTTTGTATTTCTTCTTTTTGTAGAATTAAGATTTAAAATCTTCTCTATTAACAATCATACAAAATGAATTATATTTGTGATACATATATATATACCTGTATATAATTTTAAATAATATTTTATATAATATTATACATTAATATATTATTTAATAATTCAATTAACACTCCATAATTATAAATATAAAAAGGGAAAGAAAGGATAATTTCTATTTTTATAAAATAATATGAAACATTAATGTAAAAAATACAATTAATATAAAAAGTTTTATTAAAATTTAATTGTAATATTGCGGCAAAATATTTTTTAAAGTCTCAATTATCATAAATTATAACTACATAGATTTTTATTCCTCTTTTCATTTTATAAAGTTATATTATTATTGAAAAAAATAAAATATTATATATACGCATAAATCTAAAAACCCATTTATTTTTTATCATAAAATTATTAAAATTTAGAAAATTTTTTATATTCATATAATTTACGCGCGTGTGTATATATGTGTGCTAGAATAAAACACTAAAGAAATTTTTTTATTCTATAATGATTATTATATGTATATATATTTTTTCGAAGATTATTATATAATATTCACTTACAAAGTCATCCAATTCTAATTTATAATTTTAATTTCCCTTGAGAAAAACAAACAAATTATATTTGATAAAAGCACTCTCATCATTATTCAATTAATCAGATAGATTCATAAAAATTAGATCAAGAATTGCTAATTAATTTTATCAAATCATTCTAGTTTTTCACTTATAATAATAAAATCTATTTATATATAAGTCAGGAAGTTAATTAGTATAACGAGATAAATTAATAAATATAACTCTTAACTCTAACTTAATAAATATAATATTTCAATCCTTCATACCTGTCTCGCGTTCATTTCCTTTTTCCTTTTTTTCGCTTTTATTTTCTCTTTCTCTATTTCTTTCTCTTCTTCTCTTCAATTTATTTCTTCCGTTATTTTGCAGTTTTATATTAATCTGCTAATTATGTTAAGTATGCTTCGCATCTATTTGCGATAAACAGTACAAGATATTGGAAAATGAAAAATACGAATGAAAAATACGAATGAAAAACTCGATATCATTGAGAATTAATAAATCAACATAAATTTCATTGTTTATATAATAAGCAACAAAAATATTAATAAATATTTGTTTGTGTACTGACATAATAATATCCTAAAATTTTATAGTCAAATATGTTTTATTATTTTTTCAAGTACAAGATTGTATTATCGATTTTGTCTTTTATTGTCTTTTATAATTGTTTAATATAAAATATTTATTATATGTTTCACATTTTTGAACATTTATATTTGTTCTCCATATCTCTATCTCAGAAAGTGAAGTATCATATAAACGATAAGTTAAAGTAAAATGCAAGTTGAACGATAATTTATCTTAAGCCTCGTCTTGCAAGAAATATGTAATCGAAATGCAATTCATTTTACGCCGCCACATAGTCTAGTTCTAACTTCGATCTGATATCGAAATGTGACAACGTGTCGGAAAGTCGATAAAAGAAAATAGTGTGTTTTCTTTTAATATTTTTATGATAAATCACAAGAATGTTTAATAATTCGACATCACATTAATGAATATCTATAAAACTATTGCAGCAAGAGAAGTATCAAAAAACCAAAAAATCTTTTTTAGATAAAAAAGATAAATCGAAAAAAATCGATATTATGATATTATATATAAAGATATTATGTTTTCATTTCGCTAAACACTCAACAATTGAACTCATTAAAAATTAAAAGTCTGATATATGTAAAATCGTGTACATATTATTACATAATATATTAAAAAATGACGAAAACAGATTTGTAAATTATTATACTCTCGAAAATTTAATGATAATTAATTATAATAAATGTATTTAAAGATTAAATACTCATAGAACATCCCTTGCGGTTGTGACCGGCCGTATAATGAGACACTCACAAATAGATTTTCAATTGCTATTTTCTTAAAAAAACCAGAGAATTTAAAAGAAGTTATGTCCATGACATGTTGTGATTTACATTCTTTACACACTTGCACACTTCGCGGCTCGATGAAAAGTCCTATTTTGGAAAGTTTTTTCATTCTACACAAGAATTCCCAAGCGATATGGCGAGAAGAATATTCCTACAGTATCTTAACTTTAAATTTAACACGTTTCGTCCACAAAATATTTTATTTACTTACGGTACAATTGCAAAATATTTTTCTTCAAGTAAAATACAACTTATCACTTACAATACATTTCCGTTTGTTTTTTATTATTTTAAATAGAATTTTGAAAAATATTAAATTTACGCGAAATTTATTCAATTTAAATTATACATGCTCACATATTAATCACAAATTATTTAGAAATTATTTAGAAATTATTAAGAAATTTATAATTATATTCATCGTCGAGTACATAATAAAGAATGTAAATCACAACATGTCGGACATAACTTCTTTTAAATTCTCTGGTTTTTTTAAGAGAATAGCAATTGAAAATCTATTTGTGAGTGTTCATTTTTATATACTATTAAATATAAGAAACGCGCTATATTTGCATTAATAACATAAAATTAAAGGCAAGTTAAATATAATTAATTACATAAAATGGCATTAAATTTAAGTTATATTAATAAGTTTAACTGCAAAATTTATGTTTTCGCAACTGTAATCCTACAATTATTATCATATTATCATTTTTATATATTCTTATATATTTATTATTATTATTATTATTATTTATTATATTATTTATTATTATTTTTTATTATTATATTATTTATTATTATTATTTATTATATTTTATATATTTTTATATCATCATTACATTATCATTATCATTTGCAATCAAATTGTACTCACATTTTTAAGTTTTTAATATCTTTTACATCTTGGTATCTTAGTATTTTAATCACGTCTTTTTAAATCAATAAGAGTAATATTTTTTAACTCAATTTATAATATCAAGGAATTGATCATTTACATTAAATATTGCATAAAACGAAAATAATAATAAAATAATAAAATTTAATAAAATGATTTATATAATTAATTTTTTTATTTTTTTTTTTATTTTTATTTTTTCTATTTGCAATATTTTTCTATTCTTATTTCTATCCCCCAATTTAAAATTATGAAATTTATTGTTATATTAACAAATTATTTTATATTTGTAACAATACCAGCACTAATAGTACTTTATTTATTAATAATTAATACTAATTTATAATATTTGTTTACCGCTTAATTTTATTTTTTAGATTTTTAGATATGCAAGCAAAGATTAAAATTAAATATTATATCTTTTCAATAAAACAAATTGTTAGTCGAAGTATATCCATTTTAATTTATTATTAATTTCACTCGATCTTGTTTAAAGCTTAATTATATTAAATTATATTTACTCTTTCCACTTTATGATCCTTGAAATGTCCCCATGTCAGTTCTAATTAATCATTAGAGTTCAATCTGTGAATCAATAATGAACGTAACATTTTTCAAGGATATCCGCGAAGAGAAATAAACCGTACTAAACAATTTAAGAATATTCTGTTGGTAAAATCGATTGGGAAAGAACTCGACCACAAACGCAATTCCATTGGACGCGACAACAACGTTCTCCTTGAAATCATCACTTTCAATCGTTTGACCTTAGAAATCGATTTCTCTAAATAAAATCTATATCATAAAATATCTGAAAGTATTCCTACCTGATCATGAATATTACACATACACACACACACACATATATATATATATATATATATATATATATATATATTATTAATTATTAAAAGAACTTTCTGCATAAAATCACTTTTATGCTTTTATATTTGGAGTGTTAATTGTATTAAGATTTATATATAAATTAATATAAAACTTTTTAATATTTAGTAAAATATAAATAAATCTCATTAAAATTGTAATAAACATAATATCAGATATAAATACTCAAAAATATAAGAATCAAAAAAATATAGCTTTAATAACTTTTTTATCAATTATCTCTACATGTGCAAAATTTTTCAAGTATTAATTAATCAAAGAATTAACATATCTAAACAATAATTTTTAATAAAAAGATGAGTTATTTTCAGTGTTAATTGATTTTAATAAATCCCAAATTAAATACGCACATCTTTTAAAATCAGTCACTTCCCAATAATATGCGCAATCATTATTTTAATATTTTCATCCAGTCTTAATATTAATTATTAATTTTAATTATCCTCCAAAAACTGCGTCATAAAAATCCACAGAATATCACAACACGTGTATACAGAACAGACACCATAGTTCAATTCAACACCAGAAATAATTTGTCCCGCGTTCATTTCCTCGTCGGAAAAATGCCAAAAATCAGATGAAAGTTATCATTGCAATGCAAATCACAACATACGAAAACATCGATCCATCTCATCAATCTATCTCGTCGGTTTCTCCAAGTGAAACCGGATCGCGCGATCAATGAAATTTGTACGCAGCACGTGTTTTTATATGATTGAAACATGCGTCCGACACTCATCCAACGGAGTCTCGCGCTTAAATGACGACGTGACGCTCCGCGCCGTAGTCGCGATGACCTAACATCGCCCACCCTCATCGTGCCACCCCTGGACGATCGGTGGTGCACCTGTTTATCTGTCTGAGAATATCGAAACGCTAGCAAAAATAAAATTACAACTTTGTCCAATGGAAATAACAAGCTCATGATTGTTTTTCTTTTACACTATTATTATCTAGCCAATTTGTCACGCTCCGCAAATTTTTTTTAGATATTTTTACTTCACTGTCAAAATAGTTTACCTTAATAATTTTTTGCAATTATACTGTGTTTTTGTTCCATTAGTCACTTATCAATATTTAAAAAGATGTATTTTTTTTCACACTCCTTGAACTTACATATATGTATGTTGTAGCGTGTATTCTATTTTTATACGATTAGACCGTGCAATAATTTATAGCTGAGCCCCACCTTTGTCATTATATCGTAATGTAATGTTCACATAACGTACATTTTCTTTCTTTTCATTTATTGTCTCTCAAATTATTTTTCTTTTTGCTTTTAACAATATAAGTAAAATAATCATTATAGCGTAATATAAACGTAATGTAAATATAAATATAGCGTAAAATATAGCGTAATATAAACTTTGAAAGCAAATATTATAATAAATTTAGACTTAAATCACAAATATAATACATGTAAATAAACTTATGATAATTTTTCAACTTTTTATATAATAAATAAAATATAATAAATTATATTTTTATATTAATAAATCTTGGTTATAAATGCAATCTTTCTTGAGGTTACATCTCAAAATTATTTTTCAGTTGTATGCTTATATTGTAGATATTATTTATACACAAAAAACTTTTCATCTTTCTTAGGAAAGCAAATTTCCATTAAAGCATTTGAAATAAGTTCATGGAAGAATAAATTCGTTGAAAAAAACAATATATAAATGTCTTTCAAATGGAACTTTGATATAGATATAGATCCATTCTTCGTCATTTTTCTTTTACAATTTTAAGGTGTCATTAAATTTTTTTTAAACATTATGAAATTAAAACTTTTAATAACAATATTTTTATCATTTTTTGAAGCATTTATTTAATATATATTAAATAATAATAAGAAATTTAGCATTTTTTACTTTATTTGAATGTCAAATCCTACATATTTATTAATGAAATTTTTGTCGTTTATTGTGCCGCTTGTGAAGGCTGTGTCGAAGTCATCTCGAACGACTCCCGATCGTAGGTCACGTCTAAAAGGAGAATGCTGCGGCGCGAATATAGAGTTTAATCGAATTTGCAAAATAAAGGTTCTTGTCATGCCAATATAATGAGGTTACAATAAAATAAAGTATTCCTATTTTACATCAAATTTAAGAATAATTTTTTTTAAGTTCATTTTTCAAAATTTGAAATAAAATTCAATTTTGTATTTTCTATTAATTAAATTAATTAAATATTTTTTCTATTAATAAAAATTTTACAGAAGTATCAGTTATAGAGAAAAATACAAGATATAAAAAAATAAAAATCATTTTCATAAACAAAAGTCATACACACACAAACACACGAATAGAACCTTTTTTTATTAACTTAGAGAAAGTATCTAATTTTTTCATACAACTTTTGATTATCAAATAATAATTATTTAATAATATTTAATATGACAAATTAAAAAGATGTAATCTTTTGATTAAAAGCTATAGAAAGATCGAAATCAATCAAAATTCTATTTCCTAATTTTATGTAATATGAGATATATGATGACTTAAATATCTTTAATCTAAAAATACTTATTATAACATTATTCTAAATGCATTTTTATTTTTATTAAAGAATTCATAGTAAATTAAAATAAATTAAATAATTTTAAATAATAAGAACGGAATGTTCATAAGAACAAATTTGTTCTGAAAACACCTGTTTACTAAAACTTTCACAATAACAATACGATTTTGAATTCTGTACTTTTACACGGTCATATGATAAAGCCCAAAGCACTGCGTCATGCATTCACTAATGTGAGAAATTGGGCTACGAGTGTCGTATACTAACCAAAATGGCAATTCGGTGGATGCAAATTACTAAAGGGTTGGTGCACGTAAACATTTGAAGTACGCAATCAATTGAAGTACATCCTCAAAATACAACAAATACATTCTACATGTCTGTAGCACCTTTGTGATGACTTCAAAATTAATAAATATTATTTATTATGAAGATTCTTTTAAATAATATAAATTACTTTATTTATATTTATGTTATATCCACTTTGTTTACTTTTCTTAATTTATTTAAAAAAAAATTATTTTTCTTTAGATAATTACGTTCATTATGTATTATTATGTTATTTTTTTAATTTACAAATATAGAAACAAAATAAAGAATTATCTAATGAAATGTAAATTGCACATATAATTTCAATTGTATATCATATATCATTTAATAATTATATTTTTATTAATTGTGTAACAATATACTGTACGTAACTTTATTAGTTATATAATTAGGTGTGTAAAAATTTAATTATAAATTTTTATATTAATAATTTATACCGGCCATATCATAACTAAAGAAATATTTTATTTATTAATATTTATTATTAATCTCTTATTTATTAATATTTATTAAACACGTTTATTATATTATTAAATACGTTTTAGCACAGAAAATCTACTTTAAAAGAACTTTGGAACAAAATTTTATATACTTATACGAATTATTGGTTACATAAGATATCGATGCAACGTATATAAATATCGTAAAGCTATTTAATTCTTCTAAGAGTTATTAAATAGATATATCACAAAATAAAGAATAAATCATTTGACTTCATAAGAGAGAAACCCGTTACGGAGGTTTAAAACTCTGAAGTTAACTCCAAAATCCTTGTGCTTTCCGTCGAGTTAAATTACATTTAAATTTTAAGTTGACATGATAACTTCGCCTTTGAGAAATTGTGATAAATACTAAAGCGAGAAAAATATAAATCTTCATTCTTTAAGAAATTCTATCGTATCATTTATAACAATTTAACAATTCTAGCATTGTTTCTTTAATAAATATAAATATAAATTTATAAAAAATAAACTCATAGTAATAGTTAAAATAGTTATTTAATAAGTAATAAGTAATAAGTATTAATAATAAGTAATAGTTATTTTCTTTATAGTGTGTCATTAATAAAATATTCACATTGTTAGACGCGGCGTTTCATTTAACTGAAAAAAATATAAAAATAGAAAATGATCCAACATTAACTCAATATATTATATATTACAATTTAAATGGTTTATGTCACAGTAATTATGTTAGATTAATAGCAGGCTTTACTATATTTTATAATTTAAATTTATTATACGTTTTATAATAAATAAAATTAATAATATAATTATTAATAAAATATTATTCTATATCTTAAATAAATGACTGTACATAATAGTAAAAAAATATGTTTATTTATTTGGACTTACTATTTTACTATTAGTCTCATAATTTAAAACAGAAGAAGATTTTTAGAAAACTTTAAAAGAAATATGTATATTCCTAGTATTATTTTAACAAATTTCTAGCTTTAATTCTTGTAATGTATATTATATATAAATTAATGCCAAAAATATGCAATATTAATTTTGTTTCTACAATTAAAAACTAATTTATTTCTACATACTAATTTGTTTCTACAGTTAAAAACTAATTTAAAAATTTTTTATAATTATATAATAAAACATTTTTCCATAAAATTATTATAAATTAACTTTTAACATTTTTAATATTATGTTTTTAAAAATGTATATTATCTTTATATTATATATATAAATTTCTTTTTATCATCAATGGATAAATTATTAATATATAACTTTTTTAATAAAAATAATAATCTTCTTAAAAACTTTCAACTAAATTAATTTGTGATATAAATAAACTAACCAAATTTGAGCCAAATAAGCCAAAAAATAATTGAAGAAATTTGACTAATTGTCGGTGATTAAGTTTTCCATAACAGTAATTTATCTGTATTAATTTAAATTGATATTAAATCAAGCAAAAAGATATGTTTAACATATAACGTAATGGTTGTACTATCATTATTAGACTAAAGAAAGATATATTAAAATAAGTAAGAAAATCAAAATTCCGAGCTTGAAGCGCTATCTTACGAGAGCCTTACAAGAGTCGTCATCATAATTAGATGGTAAGATGGCAGATAACCAATACTCAGTATACCAATACTTGGTAAAGTAAAAGTATTAAATATTAACTTGCAAACTTTTAAATTGAAAAAAAAAAGAAACAATATATCTCATGTTTTTACATCATTAATAGAATAAATATCGATATTTAAGAATATTTCTATCCTGGAATTACATGTTACGCGATTGTCTCCAATGCATCCTCCTTCATATCCTTTTAGCCTGACGATGATATCGGTAACACCGCTACCAACAACGATGTCGTTCAATTTCGTCAATAATACGTCGCGATGTTACATAAACGTCAAATGTCGACGCTTACGTAATGCGAAACGCGTGTTAGAGACGCACCGAAAACAACGGGCGAATAACGCAACGTGTAAATCGTCGGTCGAAATATATTTACATGCTCATGTAACCGGGCTCTTATGCGCGCGAACGGAGTGCCCTCTCCTAGAATGCCACAAGGTAAAAAGTACAGTTTCGTAATACAAGAGCATGAGTGTTTCAAAGTCAGCGGGTACGTTGGTTTTATAGATATCCCTTTATGACTTGTAACAAGAGCCGAGATAGCAGAAGGAAATAAGAACAAAGGTAAATAAGAGACAAATAAGAGACAAATAAAGACCTCGAGACATCTTGTAATATCATTTACTTCAGGAAACAATGTGCGCAATGAAATGCAAGATGATGAACAAGAGGGTGAAACATTTATTATAAATAATTACTCTCTGATGTAATAATAAATGACAAACATAGATAAAGCTTTCTGATTTAAGATAGAATGATTTAATAATGCTGTTAGAATTTCTATATGAATATGAAAGAATTTCTGTATGAAAATGAAATAATTTCACAATTCATAAAATCAGTTTTCGATTTAAAATAAAAATAAATATATTTCATTCTTGTGTGCATGTGTGTGCACTTGCGCGCGCGCGCGCGCGCGCGTGTGTGTGTGTGTGTGTGTGTGTGTAAATTTAGAACTTTTAGAATTCTGCCCATCTTTCCACAATTAATAATCTTCTAATATAGTTATAGAAGGGGCAGAAAAGACTTAATTATTTAGTTTCCTAGATTCCTAGATATTTACGTATCGTAATGAAGACAAAGAAATACAATAATGTTGCGAAAACTAATTTGCCTTTCAAATAATAAAACAAAAGTCTAATCCCCATTCTCAGAATTAATTAGGTAAATATTACATCTCTCTCTCAAATTGTAGGAAAGGTCCTTTTAGGATTATGTACATACACTAGTCGATTCTTATTTTTAGATATGAAAAAAAAGAATAAAGTATACATTTTTGTATTTATTTTATGATTGATAAAGAAAAGATATCTATCATTTTATATTTATTCATTTTATTTTTTTATATAAAGGCTTATTTAAATAATATATATGTAAATTTTTATTTCGTGAATCTATATTTATTTATTAATTATCTATGCATTTTTTTTATTTATTTCTAGTTGTCAAAAAAAATATTTAAAGTAAGATAGAACATGTTTAATTCTTTTCTGATAATAGAAATATAATTACTAATGAAATTAATTCTTTCTTTGCTTTAAACTAAATAAACAATAATCGCTTTAAACTAAGTAAACAATAATCGCATTTACTTTTCCATGGATATTGGATGGTAAAAACATATATGATATTGACCTTCCCAGATTTATATAACGTTAATATTACAAATCACAGTTACATTATTATTAAATATTTTACTTGTAATTAATTCTTTTATAATATAATGTAATATCTTTAATAATATAATGTAAAACGTATATCTTTAATCTTAATTTAAAATCTCTAATTTAAAATTAGTTAAAATTAACATCATTTGAATTATTTTATTAAAATTGCAACATAAAAAATACTTCGTTTTTTTTTTTATATAAAAATTATATTTTATATTTTTTCAAATCGTTTATCCAATATTATAGATATATAAATATTAGTACTAGCAACATATTTGACCCGATACCTGCGATCATACCTGCGCCGAAGAATCCACGCGCCCACGGGCCGTGCATTCTTTCGCCATTCTCTCATTCGAAATATCGGCAATATGTAATTCTTATCTTTTGCCCTCTCCTGCTTCCCTTCCCTTCCTCTCGTAATCCGCCTTACGTAATGACGGTAATGTAACCAAATGTATGTAACGCTTGCATAAGATAGCCCCTACCCTACCTACGTGCCGAGCGGCGACGCGGAGCCGCGGCATAATCTATTGTTTGGCAATAGTTATGGTTCGTTGTGTAACGGACTAGTTAACGGAGGCGATCGATAAGTAACACAGCATTGCATTGTACAATGTAGCCGACGCTGCTTTGGGAAGGTACCAAAAGGAGGGAAACAAATTAAGAAAGCATACCTATTCGCCCTTCGACACAGACACAGACACAATCGGTTTGCTTTTGGTGAAAACATGATTTTCTGGATCTTTTGAACGAAGGTAAAATTAAAAATGAGAAGCACGTAATACAGACATAAAATACTGAAATTTAACAATATTAATTACTTTCTCTAAATTAATCTACAAATAATTTCTAAAGAAACAATATGAAAAAATTAGTCCAAATAAGTGCTGAAAATAATACAGATTTAAACAGTATTTATAAAAAAATATGAATTAATATGATACGCTCCAACCATGTAACATCGATTACAATAATTATATGTACGGTATCCACTGAAGATGACCCGGAAACGTTTAGAAATGACTTCTGATTAAAGACGTGTATAAAAATTATTTTGCACTCTATTTTCCGTACTCGATTCCTATAGTCCTTATTATCTTATCTTATTTTTAAAATTGAGGAGTCTTTATATTTTAAACTTTTTTCGTTAATTAATATGATACTTATTATAGTAATATGATACTATTATTAATAAAAAATTAATTTAAAATTAGCTGCAATAAAATTTATCTATTTAAATCTTTAATTTTAATACACTAATTCAATTTTTGCATAAACTTGTTTCGTTTAAAATTTTATAATGTTTCTAAGATACTATCTAAACACATTATATTGAGTTATAAATTATTTATGTGTCATATAAAGAATACATGACTACATGACATGACTTTAATCATATAAAATGACTTTAAAAAGTTGATTTATATTACTTATATAATTTAGCATATAATTATTTATATAATATACTTTTTATTTCTAAATAAAAATACGTAAATTATGCGTAAATTACGCGCGTATTATATGTATTATTATTATTTATTAAATAATTCATTTTTAATAATTTTGAATAAATCGATCATTTCGAAAAAGACATAAATCAAACAATTTAGTTTTATAAAGAAAATTATTAATAATTATTATTAATATAAATATTTGCGATAACAAATATTTTTACTTATAATAACTTTAAATTTTATACAAACAAGCAAAACAAGAATTATATTATTTTTTTATATAAAAAAATTATGATTAAAAGAAATATAGTTTATAAGATTTTTTTAACTAACTTTATCTTTAGATTTTAACATAAATCATTTAAATTCAAATGAATAACATAAACATAATTCTTATGTTTATGTTATTCATTTGAATTATCTAATCATTTTTAAGTATCCTTATGTTTTTATTGCGTTGTGAGTAAATTAATAATAAGTTTTCTTTATTTGTTTATAATTTTGGACTATGGAATGATGATCATATGAGAAGCTTTAATAAATTTCAGAGGAAAAGAATCAATCATTAGAAAATCATATCTACGAATCGCAGTTTTTGAATTCTTTGCTCCATAAAATAATGTAATTTGTCACGATGTAATCAATTTGTGACATATAGAAATATGTAGAAATTTAATGAGTCTTTTTTTATCTCAATAAAAATCACGTAATGCTTGCGCAATAAATGTTGCAGGGATACGATGTGTAATTTTTCATAACATTGAAACAACACACATATCGTGCGACTATTTTGAAATCGTTTGCAAATGAATGGAGAGATATATATATATATATATATATTTCTCACCGTTAGGTGCCTTTCACCCTTAAATGCGCGAGCAGAAATATTACGCAGTATTTAAGATTAAATATAACTATAGGAAAAAGGAACGAATTAGGAAAGACTAAGCAGCGCGAGATTAAAACTATAATTATGAAATGTTATGTTAAAGAAATAATTTTTTATAGTTACTGGTATAGTTTTACTGGTAGTAGTCAAATTACCATCGAGATAGCATTTCACTATACTAAAATACTTGTTGATCGACAAAAAATAATTATTCTACATGATAGCTTTCTGATAATAAGACAGATAGCACATGTTTTTATATAAACGGGATGATCACGTAATGTTTCGTTATAGGGATAATACAATTAAAACTACATTCTACAACTTTTTCATATTACTTTCGCTGAAGTTAAGCAGCACATTCAATTATATCAATCAACATAAATATCGTGAAAGTTATAATCTTGAGACTGATTACGCATAAATCAATTTAACTGTTACGTACGATTGCAGTATGGAAAGATTGAAAAAGATCGATATGTACAACAATATTTATGATTGGCGATCTTTAACATCAATAAACTAGGATCATCAATCCTGACAATAAATTGCAACAATACATCACATTTATCGATAAATCATAATTAATTATTTTTTTTTTTTAAGAATTTTTTTATTTAATTTTTTATATTGACAAGTGTGTTTATTTTAATTGTGTGTTTATGTTAATGTTTGATTTAAAAATTTTTTTCAAATTGACAAAAGCAATACTACACCGTAAGACAATATTTAAAAATAGTCTCATTCAATTATCCGTGAATTGCGTTCATTCATTTTATAATTAGTAAAAATATTGATGCTTAATTTGCACTGTGACGCAATTGATTATTTTAAAAAATATATTAAACCGCACAAAAGATTTGCCACGAAAATTACTGAAAGAAACTTTGATGATATTCAAGCTATTGCGGTTAAGCGTATTTACGCGCTCACACGATCAGTATCTCACGTATATCGGCAGCATGTGACAGCAACGTGTACGATATATGATTTTCTCTTTTATTTCTCTTTTGTTCACTAATCGACGGAAATACTCACGAATTTGGTGTCATTGCGTCACTTTACGCTCGTATTGTTTACGTAAATATTACAGGTAGAGACATTTTTCTATAAAATGTGTGAACGGTGTAATTCGGAAATAAATTCATTAATTGAAAGAGATATAAAATGATCCTTATATGTTTATTTTTTGATATTAAACCTCTCGAAAAATAAATCTGTTTAAAAAGCGAATAAAATAAAAGAATCAAAATTTATTATCATAAAAATATATGATTGTTACATGATATTATTTACGTCAAAGAAATAGGCAATATAATATGTATTTAGTAAGATACATCTTATCAAGTCAGATAAGAGAATACTTTCGTATGTAGATTTCCATTTATTTTATAATCAACAAAAACCATATTACGCCAGTTATGGTTGATCACTGAATCTATGCTATACGTGCACTCTTTGATAAACAATCGGTACGACAAAACGAATAACCAAAATCAATAACCAAGTGTGAACAAACGTACGAAAAAACAGCTTGCCTCAATGAAGCAGGTACGTCAAAATGGCGATGTGAATAAATATACTTGAAAAAAACTTTCTATTTAAACTAATTAGAATTCATCTTATCAATACACATTTGTTTAAAAAAATAATTAATAATCACATAAATATTGTTTCTGGATATGTAGGTTATTTAAATTTCTAATTTGTTCATCAATATTCAAAATATTTATTTTTAAAATATTATCACTATATGTTATTTTTTTATAATTCTGAATATAATTATATATTTTTTAAATGCATTTTTTATATATAGCATTTAAACATGATTTTTGCAATATCAAAAAACAATTTATTATTAAATTCCACACAATGTTTGTTTTATAGGATATTGATATTGAAGCATTATACTACGTTATTTTCCGCATATATATATATATATATATATATACAGAGTATTTAATAATTAATGATATATCATTTGTATATAAATAGGACGAATTAAAATAAGCAAAATATTCCTCTATCATTTTGCAATTTTTGCAATATTTAAAAAAAGATTGATTAAAGATCTTGATTAAAGATCTTGATTGCATTAAAGATCTTGATTATACATTGATAACATTGATAACATTTATACGTAATGCAAATTTGTAACTCACAATCATATATATAAAATTAATCACAAAAAAATATATTTAATATCATCGAGATGTATTGAGATAACCAATTAGCATCACGGATAAAAGACTTCAACACACATAATATGCCAATTTTATTGTTAGATAGAAGTATAAATATAAGAAGTATGCTATTATAACATTTATAGTTTTTTCTAAAAAAATCATCATATCTCACGCAGTGTACAATTTAAAGACACATTTATAATAATTTAAACAATGAATATAAACAAGACGAATTTGCAATAAACAAACAACTATGCTTCATCGTAAAAAGATTTAATGTTCCAAGCGGCGTGTAAAATATTGCTGTTTTATTGTCAAAGCTTAAATTCTTTGTGTGAATAAATAGTCGTGAACAAATGTTTACATATGCCAAGAATAAAAAATATTACGTTTAAAAAAAATGTAATATTTTGTAAAATATTACATAATAAAATATAAATTATTCATTAACGTAATGCGCAATAGAAAAATTATATAATACAAATTATGTTGAAATGTAAGATGTAACTATACACATATAGAAATTGCAACGTTAAAAATAATTAATTTCACAAAAATAATCTTCTATGATTATAAAGTAATTAATAAATACAAACAAATAACAAGTTACTCATCTCTGGATGCTTTGCTGATGCTTGATGTCTTCCTGAACTTCCTTCTTCTCTCTTATTTTTACGTTGCTACTTCTGCGTGACATTCACATAACATTCACTCGCGAAAACACAGGTAATTACTATCGAGCGTAAATCATCAAAATACCTATATGATTGCACAATATTTTCTACGATATTTTCCATATTAATTATGCGCGACGTGCACTTAATCATCATTGCGACAGCAGTGGGACTACATAAAATCAAAACACAACCAATACTACAACCAATAACTTGACGATGTTTCGCAAATGAAGTGTGGCGGCAGTAAGCTACATCTAAAATGGCGAAGAGAATCCGTAAATCACATGAACAACTTCGCACGTCAAAAATTGCTAATACCATACCTCTTGCTTCCAGCTTCATGTTACGCGTTTGTTCTTCTTTGAATAGCAGGGCTGCGTTCGGATTCCTTACCCGAATGCTTTCTTTCTCTCTTTATCTCATTTTTGTATCTCTTTCACTTCAATGCAGCAAGTTCACTCGGGTGGAGAATCGGAACGCAGCTCTATACACTTTTTTTTTTTACAATTATCTCTCCGGATGGAGAATACTGGGCATGCCCAGCTACGTGTCTTCAACCTCAAACGATTATATTACACAGGTCCTCTCTTCCCTTTTTCTTAATTTTTAACTCTTTATTCCCTGTTGCACTTAAGCATTATATGAGGTTTTTCCTCTTAATCCGTGTATAAGTTTCCACAAGAAACTCTCGAAAATTTGTGAAAAACAGTATATGGGGCGAGGGCCAGGTTTGAACCTGCTATCCTTCGAACGTGTAAAGCATTAAGCCACACGTCGTCTCCCAATATACATTTGCTTTTAATATTATGGGTTAATATTTTGTATTATGAGTTAGATCAGGATTGGTAAAGCGTGGCTCGCGAGCTACCCCCTCCATCGAACACTGTCTCCTCCAACTCGACTTATCAATCGATTTCAGTGATGGCTATCAGTCACGATGATACTACTTCCTACTTCCCATCATAAATTATCCGAAATTTCGATTTTTTTCTTCGCTATACGACATAATGTAGCCAAGTCGGTCGTATTGAAAATAAAAATGAGTCAGCACGTCATACGCGCGCGAAACCGACCGTGTATCTTAAACAGTTTATGATGGGAAGTAGGCCCCATATCATCGTGACTAACTGTCAGCCCTAAGTTAGATATACAAGATGTCTGATTCCTAATGATACACAATGATACGCGTAAAGTTTGACTGACGTATTTTCGAAATTTTGCGATCAATCACGTCTTAATTAGATTAGTATAGATAATAAAATACGTATGGTTAATATCGAAATTATATTTCGAATATTGTAAGTACCGTGAATATTCGTCTACAGATCATCTGATTCCTAATATCCGGTACACCGCTTATGTGCAGATAGAACTGGATCAAACTGAATAGAAAAGTCCTCTACCATTTTGCGATATTCACAGAATTATCAATTATTAAAAATTACCGAATAAGCACGATCTACTGACAAATGATAAACACGCAGCGAGATGCGACTGCCTAACGTTACGCAGTAGGAGCGTGACGAAATATTTGGGAAATGTGGAAAGAATAAGGAGATGTTCCGCCATTTGTAGGCTTTACGTCTAAATGTCTCGCCGCGTTTCTATCAACCGCGAATGCATGTTGGACGGTTGCACCTCGCTCGCTTGCATATGCCGACTTGCATAGGCCAGGCGAATATTAGCGCTCACTCAACGATTTTTAATAATTAATAACTCGTTACTAATTGCGAAAATCGCAAAATGAGAGAGGATTTTTCTGCTCAGTTTGACTCGCTCTACTTACACAAGCGGTGTATCATTGGGATACATCCTGTAGATAAATATTCACGATACTTACAAATCCGAAAGTATAATTTCGATATTAACGATGCGTGCATACGACGTGCACGTTATTATCTGCATTAATTTAATTAAGACATAATTGATCGCAAGATTTCGAAAATATGCAGTCAAAATTTATATATCACGAATGACACATTGGAAATGCATGAATTCCGCGAATGGAATATTTCCTTCAAGATCTAGATTAAAGAATAAATTGCGTGAAATATTTGCTTCAATAAAAATATCGCTTCGATTATATTTACGTATCACAGTTACGTTAATCGCAGTTGTTGATCGCATAATTACACGTTAATTATAATAAATAAGCAATAATTGTATATGATAATAATTGGTAATATATCTTTTATAATTGTATATATATCTTCTTGTATGTCATAATCTCGTTCAGAAATATAATTACGCGACAATGAACGGCCGTTTCCTATCAACTTAAGTCTCGTCACGCAAAGCAACGTTGAGCAAATGATAACACAGTGTGCCATATTGTGCTGTTGTACGTATTCAATTCTAAGTATCGTTAACAGAATACACAATATTATTCATAAATAATCGTATTTCTGTCTTTCTAATATTGGTCGCAATCATAGATAACAATATAAACAATACACAGAGCGGCTCACGCTACTGTCTAATTGGTACAAATCTCGTCATGCAATTGATAATAATTAGTATATACGATACTGTTAACAAGAAAATATATTAATGCACTATAAAATTAGTGTAACATAAAATTTTTTATATTTCAGTTAAACTTTTATAAACAAATCAATTTATATTTCATTTTTACGAATTTATTAAAATTAGTTACGATAATGATAAAATATTTCTATTTAATTAGAAGCATTTTCAAATCTTATTCTTATTTCATTTCATATTCTTATTTAATTGCGTTAATTAGATAAATTAAAACTAAATTATGTAAATATTTAAGAAATTTATTATATAAACTTTCAAGATATTAATTATTAACTTTATTTTAAAAAATTACACACACACATACACACACACACACACACACACACACACACACACACACACTTTTTATACAAAAGATAGAATCTTTAAAAGTTAAAAGCTTTAATTTTTGTGGTATAAAAATTAAATGATTTACATATACAATATTATTTAAATTTAATATTAAACTTATCGTAATTAATTTTTTAATAAAGTATATAGTAATTTTTAACGTATCTATAATTAACTATATGCGTAATTTAAGTTAAGTAACTTTATTTATTGTTCACAAAAATTTATTTTTACATTAATAAAAACAAAAGAGAAAGAACGAGCAACTATAAAAAAATATGGTGTTATGAAATTAGATCAATACTACGATTGAAAGATACATTACCATTGAGAGGTTTCAAAAATATCTGGGATATTGGTTTAACCTGTGAATATTTTTAGATGATACAGTTTAATAGAAGGCTAAACTAACCCAGTTTATGGTAGTAGATCTCTTTTTGTATATAACTACATATATGTTCGTTTTATCGCCGTTCCGAGTAAGCATCTCGGAGCATAACACATTCGCACATGTCGACTTCCGTTAGTTTTTAATAGTCGTCATTTCCGGCGTTATTTCTAATATTGCAGCATGTAACGCACGAATGATTTTTCCTTTGTAAACGCGTATGCGTTTTCAAAGTTATTCGCTATAAAAACGACTAAATTGACCATTCCTTTGTTTGATTCCGATTTCCGATTTTAGTCGCTATAAAAACGACTAAATTGACCATTCCTTCATTTTGTTTGTGTGCTTTTAAAGTGTTACAGCTCCTCGTTAATATAAGCGCTTATTTTCGCGTACTTATGCATCAGGGCCTCCGAACCGTTTTATTGCACGGTATTACACAACTATTAAATAAAACATATTGCGTATTGTATCATATGTTTTTTAGCACGTGATATAACTTACAGGAAATAAATTTATCTGCATTTCAATCCATTTAAATATAAATAATATATGAAGTGCTTTTGCAAGCAAATTAAAATTAAGTTATAAAAAGCACGTTTTAAAAAATGTAAAAACAATATAGGTATAATTTTATAATTACACGAAATTAAATCGCTAATTTGAAAGTTGCAATAATATATTGTTAAGTGATTATTATATTGTATTTTAAACGATTATTTAAGATAAAAACAACATATATTTGTGATAAAAATGTATTAATTAAATTTTATGCAGCTAAAATGGTTGTATATATAAAAATGCATATATAATTGTTCACATTATAATAAAGTAGTAAATTTTCAAATTGTATATGACAATTAATCTTTACAAATATAATTTTGATAAAAATTTATTTTGTAGTGTAGAAAACTTAAAATAATGCATAAATATATAAAGTTATTATTCTTACAAAAAAATTTACAATTACATTGGTTGAAAGAATACTACAGATGATTGTAAGGAGCTATAAAAATTTTTTTGCATTAAGTCGCAATCTGTAATCTGATTTAGTAAGTTCGATATTGGATTATCAATAGCATTTTTACGGATTATTGCCAATAATTATATAGTTAGAAAAAGAAGAAAAATAAGACATTGTTGAGCTTGGTATAAAATTGCAGTGACAATGGCGAAGTTCTCATTAACGGAGCTCTCATTAATGAGGGTAACGAGCGGCGCTCACTTGATTTCGACACTGCCGCAACCGGATGTGCTATTATGACGTAAAATAGACAATGATTTCCACACATCCGACAAATCGACAACCGATTGTATCGCGCTTGAACGCGAGTCGCGTGCGATTAAATCAGTGTCTCTCAATTATAAATTCTATACAACATTTTTATAATCAACAATATACTGCACGAAAAACTGTGAATTAATTAAAAAATAAATTTTTTAAATATCGCACAAAGATTTATAAATTCCATAATCAAATTCAAATATCAGAAATGAAATAGTTGGGTGAAAAATAAAAATATTTTGTTATACGATATTGATAAGATATAAAATAATATATTTTTTATTTAATATAAATAATGTACTATATATGTTACATTAATTTTAATGATATAAATATTTGTAAAGTTTAAATAAATTTCATTTTGATGCAAAGTTTTTAAAATAAATGATTTTTAAAAATAAACGAAATAATGAAGAGATAAGAAAACTGCTTTAATTTTTTTCACACAAAATAAATTGCTTTCAGTTCAGCATCTGTCATATACGTATTTTTTTTTTTTTTAATTATCACTTTCTTGAAAATTTGCAAATTTTATTCTTTTTAAATTTTCTGAAATAATACATAAAGGACTCTGTATGATTATAAATTATAAATTATAAATTATATTTTAAAAATTTTTAAAAAGAAAAAGTTGGGAATACTGAGTCAATGCAGCAATGAAATTGCAATACCGCCACGTGCAGCTATGGAAATATGGCATGTCGTAAGAGATTAGTAAAAAACGAGTAGTTTCAAGGTATTGCTTCGTCAATTCGTAATTTCGCTTTTCATACGATATTTTAATTTTAAAATCAACATTTATACAATTTTATTTATTCGCTATTAAAAGTTAATTAATATTTTTGTTTTGAAAAAATATGTTATGCAAACATAAAAATTACATAAAACTGATAAATAATTGTTCATTAATAGCGTCTGTGATAGAGACAATATCATCTGTTTAATTTTTTAGTGTAGAAACTTAATCTACTTGTTAATTGTGACAATTCAATGGACTTTCTATCCCACAATTCATAAATCTCAAGAACTAATAAAACTATTCGGTCAGAAAGCACTGATTTTCCAGCCAAGGAAATACACTATTATATCACGTCATTCTACTTAGATAGTGAAAAGATTGCCGCGGATCGCGACGATTTACGACGAAATCTGATGTCGTGGTTGGTGGCTCTTATTATGACACTAAAACTCAAAACCGCGCAATATACGACAACGTAAGAGTCGTTAAACGCATTAATGGCCATTACATAATGGTCTCACGATCTTACAATCTGTATAATCTTACATAATACCGTACCAGATCACATCGTTGTCGTGAAAAAGATGAGTTTTAAAAAGAAAGGATAGAAGAAAAAATAAGAGAAAATTGAAAAAAGAATCAAACATCTCTATATATCAAAAAAGAGAATAAAATTCATTCGATTTTTTGCAAAAAAAGGAAAGATTAATCATTTATATAGCCGGAATAATTTGCAATGCAGCAATGTAAATCTTAATATTCTATAATATTCTATAATAATCTTATTAATAAACAGAAATTAAATCTACAAGAATAAATATTTAGTAATTACAATGATACTAGCAAACATTATATATGTTAATGTTAACATAAATTGTATGTATAATTGTATGTAATTTGACATCATTGCAATTATTGATTTTATTCAGAATCTCGAATTATTCTCATTTATTAATAAATATTTAATTATTAATAACTCAATAATACTATTTTATAAATAATATTTATATAACTGAAGAAATATAAATAACATCAATATTTATATTATTTAAAAAATAATTATATAATCGTATAACGTATTGTCCAAAAAATTTTACTTATACAAATATTCGAATTTGATTAAATTAATTTATTTTTACACATAAAAAAGCGCGTAAATAAATATTATAAATATTATTTATATATTATAATTATTTATTAATGCATTTGTAGATAAATAATTTTTAAAAATTATTTTTAAAATAAGAATACTTTTAGCTGCAAAATTATTTTTGCATATAATGATAAAATCTATTTTCTTTACTTTTTTTCTTTAAAAGCTTTCCTATTAAATAATTAATTAACATTTAAAAGCATCTTTTATACATATCTATTAACATTTATTAAAATCTTGAAACTGCATTTAGAGCATGCAAAATCAATAGTCTAATGAGTTAATAATTTAAAATTTCTTATACCAAAATGCTTGCAGGACATTACAAAATATTCCATGAATTATTGAATTACTTGAAAACAAGAGAGCTGCATTAGTGTGTGACTAATAGATAACTATACCATATTTCCGGCGTAAAAGAAAAAAAACCTTTAAAATTTAAAAATAACATTTAAAATATTTCCTTTTTTCTCTTTCTTCTTCTCAGAGGTACTTGATTATGTCGGTTCTTACTCCTCGTGGGCACTAAAGTAAAGCTCACCTCTTATAACATCTAATTCGAGAAATTACTCAACTTACCGAAGTTACGTGATAGTCGTTCTGTAACAAGGCGTTACAGCGTCTCTCATTACGAATTCGTCGGATCAAGCGTGAAATATAACGTGCCGCGAATATCTGCAAACATTGTGCATCCTCATGTTTTCTCTCTACCCGCGCGAGTATCTTATATTATATAATATAGATATATATGTATATGAGTTTTCCGTATCCGTTTCTAGTTAGAAATCGTTCGAATGAATCATTCGACAAGCTTCCCGTAAGCAGATCAATCGCGTGATCAGAGATCGAAATGACCTCAATAACTCACTAATACTTTTGCAAACAATACGTTTTTTATTTGGCATCTAAGCTGTTGATATCAAATTTGTATAATGATGATCAAGGATATTATAAACAAAAATCAAAAAAGCAATTATAAATGTAGAACAGAAATAACAGATATCTAAATCGATGCTGTAATAAGATACATTTTTTTACAAATTGAAATATGTTGTGTATTATTAGCATTTTTTCAATCTTCTAAAAGATTGCAAAAACATAATAGTAATATTTTTGATAGTACACAATCTCGTGCATAATTTTCGCATATCGTATTACGATTTGTATGACGGGAGGTAGGCAGTGACATGCCGCTCTTTATATTACTTGTCATTGTATTACTTATTAAAACAATAATTTCCTACAAACTTAGCTTGAAGATGAACTTATATAATTAATTGAATCCCGTGATTAATGACGTAAATTTTTTACTACTTTTATTAGCAAGTGTTTTTGCAATTTTACTTAAGAATTAAAGGGAAAAGTGAGATAAGAAATAATAAAATATTGTTTTATCATCATATTTCGAAGTACGAGTAATGACATTTTTCTTGAAAAATTTCAATCTATTAAAAAAGCATACCAATAATTATTAATTATTTTTGTAATTAATAATATAAAAATTTTAATAATATCTATTTTTATAGTATTTTTATTCTAATTTTTTAAAGCCTGTTCTTATTTAATTATAATTTGACATAGATATTTAATAATATGAAATTCAGTAACTACCTCACCGCTACATGTCACAATAGTCTTACAATACTTGTATATATATATATTGTATATGTATTTTTAAAGGCGCTAGATTTCACATTAGTAATTGTTTTTCACAATCAGTTGAGTAAAGCATTCATTTCTAATCAAAATATGGTTATTGAACCATTATATTCAAGGTATAAAATTTTGTTCCGAATATCTCATCTAATAGCCCTTCCAATTAAAATTATAATGATTATAAAATTATAATGATAATAAGCACAAATCTCAAAATACGCATTTCAAATATTCGTTTAGCATTGATAGTGAAACTATTAATCTCCTGCGTCTTGAAAAACTTACAAAAAATCGATCGATTATTACATAACGGTTATAGATACATTATAATCGTGTTACATTGTGCTTTCCGAACATGTTATACACCGAATTGGTTTCCCAACATTTATTAATTCTGGTCAACGCATAAAATTTCTTGGGAAGTTTAGATTCTATAACCGTCGCTTATAGAAAGTTCATCAAAATAATATGTAAGGATACTTCATTTTTATTGTTTTAATTGTTTTAAAAAATTGTGATTCAACTTTTACAAAAGAAAAAATGTAAAGAAAATTATTTGTTATAATAATTTTTATACTTATGATATTTTTAGAGGAATTTATATATTTGACATTACATTAATAAATATTTTTCTTGAAAAATTAAAACTTTATTGCAGAGATTGATATAGAAAATTTGATGTTTAATTGTTTTAATATCCATTTCTAAAAAAGGCATGTTAAGTCGACACTCGACTATATCGAAATTATTGTTGTCGGTTTTCCGTTATGCCGATTAGTTCTTTCACTGCACTCACTTCATGAGCGGCTATTATTGCGGAAATTGTTTTCATAATTGTATCGTAATATATTATATTTATGATACAATTGTATCATACAGTTGTAATATTGTTAAAAAATTTCTGAATATATGTACGTATACTATGTATATGACTTTCATGTACTGATTTAGATATTTAAGCCTGGTAAAATGTAGAAAGAGGAGAAATAGATAAATAAAAAATATACATAAGAAACGTATATTCTTATTACATAAATATAAGATATGAGCATTTTTTATAATCTTTTGTTTCTATTTTTATTGAGAAAAATATATCAAAAAGATTTGAATGAAAACTTAATGTTTTTGAAAACTAATATAAATTTTTACGTGGTTTCGTGTCATTTCTATTATTGTTAAATATTTATTTAAGAAAATCGAAAATTAAATGAATTTAATCAATTCTAGCTGAATACATGTACATTTCGACATAATAAATCAATAAATGTCAAATAAATATCTTAAGATTAAACCAGAATTAAATATATATTCCAAATGTTTCCATTTGTTTATGTCTATCCATTTTAGGGCAACGAATCTGTGAAGATTCAACTACAATACTTTTTTATAAATATAAATATATAAAAATAATCTAAGACAAGTTCTCAGATTTGTAACCCCATTAAAAAAATTGTGTCACTTACCGATCCGATGCGCAACAGCGGAGTGAATCTGCCACGTAGCTACGATGATTCTGTAACACAGAAACAGAACATTTAAATTATAACAGCGCTCTAAATGATAGATATTTTACAAAATTTTACATATATTTTACATATATTGAATCTACCTATTTGTTTTTCAATTAAATATTCATTAAAATAATAAAACAATTTTCAATAAAAATCTTTATAGAAATAAAGATGTATAATATTTTAAACTGTTTTTCTTTCTTTCGAAAAAAACTATAAATTTTAAATTATCGAAATTTATTAATCCAAATAAATGTGAAATTGATTAATTTTATGTTAAGAAAGAAAATGTATATTTACCGCAAGGTTGCTCCGCTGGTGCTCGATGCCTCTCCTAGGCCTCCTCCTCCTCTCAAGATGTCGGGTCGTTGGATGTCCTCGCAACACAAGACACTCGTATAAAATATTCGCGAATTTTTATAATCGCGTGCGGACTAATTTTAAATAAATTTTAAATAAAAGTCTTTTAGTCCGATCACTTGTGCGGCACTCCCAAAGCAGACGTGCGGCGCGACGGACTGGTTGCAGTTCGTTCACTTGAAAAGACCGTCGGTCAATTAAAAAAACCGATCTATTAACTTGCCACATAAGAGCCATTGAACGACTCGTGGCTATGCTGTGTTAGTACATTATTAATAACAATAATATCTAATATTAATATTAATGTTACTAATAATGGTGCAACGGGTACTGTTAGCTTCTTCGTCTTTGGGATTTCCTTTGGAGAACCCAAAAGGAATCCCTCGGAATACTGAGCCCCTCTGCCACGTCAAGGCCGTACCCATTGGAGGGGTTATTGTTTATAAAAATTCATGAATATCAAAGGAATAAATCACGTTAAATATATATATATACTTCGTTAGAGATTCGTCATTTCGATATGTTTACGAATCGTTAATCACGCGCGTTAAGAAGCATTTATTATTACATTCATAAGATATAACACAATTTGGTATCATTTAGCATTGAAGAAATGCGAAGAAATACGGAATGATGCGTATTGCGACCTACCCCTACAAACGCCGATGAGACATTGGTAGCGCGCGGAGCGCTTGTAAACACGTGACGTACCAGCCGCGACACGTAAACTCTTAACTAAACAACAATAGTTTAGCTAGATGAAATTCAACGCATATTACAAATCAAATTTAATTTTCACGAAGCGTTATTAACATCTTTCAATAATAAAACATTAAATAATATAATCATTATATTTTATTTTTTAAATTTCTATTGTCTATTGTTCTATTTATACACTTGCTCTTTCATTTAGAGTGCATTTGTT
Organism: Pogonomyrmex barbatus; assembly: GCF_055798465.1. Taxonomy (NCBI): domain Eukaryota; kingdom Metazoa; phylum Arthropoda; class Insecta; order Hymenoptera; family Formicidae; genus Pogonomyrmex; species Pogonomyrmex barbatus. Next base: position 9,303,274 of record NW_028297182.1, on the reverse strand, counting down.
TGGACGTTTGTGGGCTGGAAACATTGTTTTAGTTTCCTTTGACGTGAATATGAATAATAATAGTAAAAATAAAAATAATAAAATGATGCTTATGCGCACGAGCGTCCAAAACGAACACACTCTTAATAGACTCGTTACAATTTACTTGAGATACATATACAGATAGATATATCTTATATATTTTATTTGTTATAATAAACGATTGATACAATAAACTAATGTAAATTGCACTTAAATCGGTGAGAATTGCAAAGCAGAGAAGCATCAGTAGAATTTATATTAAAGATATTCGAATTAGATCATTAAAGAAAATCAGGAACAGGAATAAATATCCTTCAGAATACGCAACCGTTCCGTCATATTAAGGCAATATCCGTCGTTACAATATCGTTTATATTAAAATAAATTATTACTATGCTTCAAAAGATAAGCGTTGATCAATATGAGTCAGTTCCCGCCGTCCGGAATATTCAAATAAAACAAGTCGTCTTTTGATATGTACGTATAAATCCGACAAATTTATAACTGTGCGAGCTATCAACGTTTATTATATGCATCGTAAGATATTCTGAACATCATCTAGAATTCGTCGACTTCGTTTCAAAAAGAAAATATGAAAATGCGGAGCGATATGTAACACCACCTGCTCGCACGAATGGTCGGTGGTTGAATGATAACGCGTTGCGCGCGCGTATACAATATCCGTCGATTGTAAACAAAATACCAAGGCCGCGCGCTATTGTATCGCTATCTCAAACATAAAGGTTTCGATGTTTATAACAAAAAAATTATAAATGAGATTGTACGTCTTTCCATTGGGCTTTACACACCGAGGAAATATCAGGAACAGGAATAAATTAAATTTTGGAAATGAAAATTCGGAATAACGTTAGTTAATATTAATAATTATGTGAGTTATGTGTTTTAGCAGCAAGATTATATAATATAAATGTAAATATTATAATAAAGATGTAAATATTTTATATAAATATTATTAAAAAATAAATGACGCGCGCGAAGCGCGCGTTTTGTACTGTTCTAGGTTTTTAAAAAAGTGCAATTTTTGGCCTTTCACAATTTCTTTGTGTCATGCATTCTCTGATGATTATGAAATAATTATTAAACGCTCTTGCAAGCTAGTTCCGAAGGCTAAATGCGCCGAACTGCAAATTGCAAAGGCAGTTTGTTACTTGCGATGCATGTTATTGTTCGTCCGGCGCAGACAAATAACAGGCATTTTTTTTCTCAGTAAGAGAGTCGGAAGATATATTAGAACTTCAATAAATTCTAGCAAATAAGAAAGAGAAAAAAAAGCATTTTGTTACGATTTATTGAGCACTAGTACAATTAGGAGCATTGTTTGTATTCACAATAGGCGTAATGTGTATAAATACTTGCCGTATAATATTATGAGGAATTACATTAAATTGATTGCTTGAAGAGATTACGACAGCTGCGAGAATTGAAGTATGTTTGAGATTAGTGTAAGCAACTTTAAAATTAATTACTCTGAATAGAAGTACCGCAATAGCACGCGAGAAGATATTAATCGCACTGGCTGCATATAATGCACAAGTATAAATCACGCATAACTGTAAATGCGTTACGTTATGTGGGAAACGCATGTAATATGAAGCTGCGGAGGGTGTGATAAAGGTTGCGACGAGTGGGTGGGGATCAAACGGTCGATAGATCACTTGTAATTAATTAAATCCTTTCGCCATTCGACATAGTCGTCAAGGATAAAGCAGTCGGGGGCAATGTCCTGCGAGGTTCGTTTGCGTAACAAACGATGTAACCTTTCCGTTGTACCATCTAAGGCCAGTAATTAAAAATGTTAGAAAGAGTCAGAAATTGTAACAATATAAGTATAGCTTCTATTAAATCGTTTAAAAAGTATAACACTAAGTAAAAAAATTTAATGTGTTTAATTTAATGTGTCTAGTACTAATGAAATTATAAGAGTTAGAAAACATTACATTAACATACAGTTTTTACATGATTTAATCTTCAATTCGATCTCTTGATTTCTCTCTTATATCAATAATTATTTAAATGTCATGAAAAAAGTTTCTATAATTATAAATATAAGGATGAACTATATGTTTATTATCATTGTTAATAAGAATTGTTAAAATTGACAATAATATAAATTATTGTCTTTTTAATTATTCTGATAATGCCAAATTAATAATTAACAAACATGATTTAAATGTAAAGAAAAATATTTCTCATAGAAAATATATTTGTCAAAATTAATTACTTCTAAATGATATAGAGCTAAATAATATACAATAATAATATACTCGTAGTTTGTTAATATGTTAACCTTATGTCAGGTAATAAAAATTAAAAATAAAAAAAAGAAAAAATAAAGAAGATATAAATAAAAATAATAATATAATTTATAAGTATAATTTAAGTATAATTATATATTAAGAAGAATATTACACTGCAGTTTTCAAAAACCAATTCTTTTTACATTTTTCGAAAGATTGTATTCTTAGATGCTAATAAAAGATTTTAATAAAATTTGAAATTTAATTGAAATTTTTTTCGAATTGTATGAATATAAATAGTAAAAGCGTGCACATCTGATGGTTCACCTTAAAACTTTTTGCCTAACTTAAACCCTGTCCAGCCTATATATATCCAGGCTATAATAATTTCCTCGATTCTGTAGACTTATTCTGTTTCACTGATAATAAATTCACTATAGTAAATTCGAATGATAGATAATCGATATTGAACTTCAAAATTATTTTTTTCCTTCAAAATTATTTTTTTCAATTGGCGATGTCTATAATTAAAATAATTTTCAATAGATTAGTTTCAAGTTTCAAAAATAACTTTACAAAATAAATAGCTTCAATTAAACGTAAAAATTTTTTTTTAAATTTTTATACAGTTTCTAAGAACAAGCTATTTAAAGACATCAAAATATAGTGAAATTTTGAAATTTTTTCAAACCGTTGTTATTTTATAAAAAAAAATATTTTAAAAAGTTCATACGTTCAACAGAACTTTATAGAATTTAAAAAATATTTAAGCTTAAATGTGTTTGGAAACTGCTGAAATTTAAAAAAATATTTATTTGAAATATTCATTTAAAAGATGAAACTATCTTTCTGTTTAAAAATTTTACTGAAATATCACGTGGGATATAGCGATTCTCTCCGAGTTCGATTAATAAAAATTATCGAGATACGATTATGTACGACTTCATTGTACGTGATACATCATATACATTGCGACGCGCGGCAATCATCCGACATTCTCAACGAGGCGTTATAAAACACACCTTAAAAACAGACACGAAATAGGAGGGCAGAGCAAGCATGGCGAGTAAGAGAAGAGGAGGAATCTCGTAATATGGTAATACCACACGTTCGGTGGGGCATTGACGTTACATAATGGTACACGAGAGCACAAGAGACATCGCGATACATAAACTGGCTGGCTATCAGAAACCTCAGGGAGCCATTATGCAACAGAAATGCGGATAACAAAGAACCATTTCACTATGTAGCAGCCTAATTCGGAACGCGAATTTTACTTTACAATCGTAAGAAAGTTTATTAAAGAGGTTTGCACCGATTGACGATTGACGATCCTAGCCGAAAGCGACAATTCTCCAGAATAAACGAACTGGTCGCGAATAAGAAATTGTCTTTGACTCATAAACTTGTTAGTCAAATGAGGTCATCCGTTGATCGAGGGAGTGAAAAGTGATTCACTGATATTTAACGTCGACCGTGATGTAACTTGAGATGGCAACTAGCGACAATTTTATTCGATGTAGTTCTGAAATTTACTTTAAGCGCGGTTTACAATTGTTTAACAGTTAGAGAAAATACGAGGAAAAAGAAAAAATAATTTTATTATTAAAAATATTATAATTAAATTAAGCTTGCGCAGCACTCAACACATTCCTCATATGATATATGTTAATCACCAAACACAAACACTTTTCATTTAATTATCTCGCGTTATAATGATTATGGGAATTTCTTTAATGAGAATTTCATATAAGAATTCATTATTACATATAGTATTGCATATATCTATGCAATGCTTTTATCTCGTCTTTAATAAATGAGAATAGATTACACAAGATTCTTATATTAAAATTGTTTACTTAATATTCTTGCATACATACATATATATATATATATATATATATATATATATATATTATTTAAACAGAAAAAAGTGATTTTTTTCTCTCTCACATAAGTTAACTTCGAAAGATTCAACAAATTCTACTTCAGCGTTTACTTTAAATAAAATTTACCTTCGAGCAGCAGAGATCAAATCGATCAAACAAATTTTAAAGATGTCTGCCCTCATAGTATATCCCAATGGATTTCGCAATACCGATCGCGAGATGCCTTAACCTGAGGTCGATTCGCGCACTAAGTCGCAGCTAATCATATGTAAGCAGCGGTAATGCACGACAGTGATTTCGTCACCGATGTTGAGCGTCGACGTTTTACAATAGGAACACGCGCCTGAAAGGTTACGTACCTTCAGCACCGTGCTGGAACAACTATGAAATACGGAGTAACTGCGCCCGTCGATTCTTCTGCACAAAGATACGATCATCCCACTCACGATAATTTCCCTGAAAAAATCCCTGTGAAATCAGATTGGAAGGTCACATTTTATAAGTAAAGTTCATTGTTGTTGATTCAACTGTATTTATTTATTAAGCAAAGCAGTATTTTCTCATTTAAAGAGAAAATACATTTTTTTAATTATTAGCAATATCACAAAATTAACATATTAATTTTAAATAAAAATCATGAATATAATTATAAAAAATAGTAAAATTAAAATTTAGATACTAAGTTAATATTGTGAAATATGCGAATAAATATTTTATTTATAAATAACACAAAATCTGACAAATTTTAATATATTTATTTTACATAGTATAGATTAATTCATCAGTTTATGATCATAATTATTTATTAATCTATCATAAAAAGAAAATGAAACTATAAATGAAAGAAACTATAAATTATGAAGATTACGAATTTTTTATAAATTTTTATAATTTATAATTTATAATTTATAATTTAATCTTTATGTTGCAATTTTGTAAAAACTTTCAGAGTATCAAATTAGTTTAATGATGTAGCTTTGAAAAATGCACAATATTCTATAATTTTCTGTTTTATTTTAAAGTGAAGAAAATTATGGGAGGCAATATTCCTCAAAGAGCTGCATTATTATTTTTTTTATTTGTGCATGACAACGACACGTATTGGAGCACGAAATTTCAACAGGGACGGCTGCGTTTCCAGACTGTCTCTAATTTTACCGTCATGGCCAGACCGGATTACATAAATTATTTGCTCTCATAAATTTCACGTTTTATGACTGGCCGACCTTTGAAGAAAGAGGAAAAGAAATGAATTTTATACATGTTAATTCTGACACGATCCACCCTGTGCACGCTTTTATCTGCATCATGTTTATTTGCTTATACACAAAATTTGACATCAAGGAATTCTTTGTGCTTAACTGAATCATACATATAATATTGATATTATTACATTTCCGTTTTTCAAATATCTCTGTGATCTCTTTTTTAATCGTTTGGAATAATTAGCTATAATTGCCAACAAAAGGTAAAATTATCATGCGCGGGAAAAATTTATTTCCGTAGAGTGCGTTTTGCTTCACAAAAATAGCAACAGATGCGAAAATAAGTGAATCATGATTTAGTCTTATTGTTAGTCCGTGACGAATAGACTGTTTTATCGATAAACGAAATTATTGTTATTTATCGATTTCTTAAATATAAATGCTTATATATTTTACATATGATCATATAGATGATGATCGAGATGTATATATCGTACAGAGACGATTAATCTGCATTATCATTGAGCTTAGCAAATTGATAACCTGAATTCATCGCCCTGTGGATATTCATTTACATTTATACAAACATCCCGTATATTTTTATTATTTACGTATTTTTATGACTAATAATATAATACAATTTTACAGAAACAAGTCAAGAAAAAGAATAATAAGACTTAAATAAAATAAAATAGCGTAAATTAAAGTTTATTTTTATCTAAAATAATATCTAAAATCATATTTTATTAAAGAAAAAAAAATAAATGTGTCATTGAAATCTCTAAAATAAATATAAATGGTTTTCAATATTTATTTCAATATTTTCTATATTTCTATATTTTTCTATATTTTTTTTTCTATATTTATAAATAATTTTATATCGCTTCAAAATTAATCTTCTAGAAAAAAGATATTTAATTCTTTTGTGTTATAAAAATATGTGCATAATTTATAAAATATTTATATTTATCCCACTTTCTAATCAAATAAATTGTTTAAATCAGAAAATTTAATAAATAACAATGTATAATTGTATATTGCATATCAATTCTTTGTTCACAATTTTTTATTATAAATTTGATTGAGGATTATTTTATTATATTTTCAAAAATGTAATTATAATATCCAAATTAAATATAATTCAATTAAAAATATTATATTATATATTTCTATTAATATAAATTTTTTTTATTACACTGAGTGAATTTTCTTAGCACAGAAGCGAAATGCCGTAGCTCGTGGTTATAAGAATGTGATCGAGGATCAAGCGTTGCAATCTCTTACGATTGCGTTCGTGTTCGCGAGCAAGTCGATTTCCGATGGTGGCGTGACGGAGAAAGGCGGGTTCTCTTTTCGGCTGTGTGTCTGGCCGTGACCCGTTTCGCATTACATAAGCAAGCGAACTCGCCACTGCTTCGGCCTCGAAGCCACGGCGGCTGACCAACGTCGGGCGATCCGGACGGGTAGGCTGACGTCGGGTGAACACCCAGACAAGGTCAGATTCAAACAGGATGCAGCGTGCTATGCAGTCTGATGGGATGCGCCGCGCGTATCTTCGTTTCTTTTTATCTTCCTCGCCTCCCAAGAACGATCGGAGAACAAGTCTTTGTTCGAAGGAAGGACGCTCGAAGGCTGCCAAGGAGTGACCAGGCAAACTAAGCGTTAGATGCCCGATCACTAAGAATATTTGCTCATTTCGTTGATCTATATTAAATTATCATGTAAATGATTGGTCGCGATTTCTGATAAAGTGATGAATTCAAAGACCATACTGCACCATACATTGTTTTGTCAGATTCACAATAAGTGAATAAAAACAATTGCTAAATAACAGCGTAGAGAATTAACAGCCTTTTCAATTGATATGAACAAAACTTCATCTTTATTCAACAAGACAGAGATTTTTAATGTATTTATTTATGAATTTATTTATGAGTTTATAAAACAAGCGTTTCATGTTCCGGTCACGGTCCAAGTCACAATTACAATATAAAATATACGTATACATTTGGAAATATCTTATAATTTCTTAATTTCGTATTCTTAAATCGTTTGTACAACTAATTTGATTAATAATGTTCACACAGAAATTAAAAGAATTTTTTAGTTATCTCTTTTCTTCAGAATTCTTTCAGAATTTTTTCTTCTTTATTCATTCTTTTTTTAATATTTTTCTAGTATCTAAAAAGATTTATTTATTATACACGAAGAAAAGTGCAGAATTAAGCAGAACAAACACAAGAATAGATTTAAAAAAAATTAAATGAGAATATACAGTGCATTTTAATTTGCCACACTTTCTTATATTTATGTCTTTACTTATATGTACAAATTTATTTAATAGAAAGATATATATAAATACACGGTTTGAATAAATAATTTTAACACCAAAATACTTAATTGAGTTTGAAAAATTAGAATACATAGCAGAATGCGAAGCACGAAAAAAATTTTGTTTTGAAACATGAGAAATACAGAGCATGCGTCTCACTGGAACGAGCATACTGCAATTTTAATCGCGGCGAGTAGTAAAATCGAGGTATGGATTTGTCTCGTAGTTCTTTAATCCCGCGGACTTACGTAATGCGATCCAATTTAGCCCTTCGTCCGTTCTCCGGTGATACATGCCGGAGCAAGAGCGCGTTTTCGCAATTACGAGGCAATCGCCCGAGAAATCTGCCAATCTGCAAAACGAAACACCGTATTAATGACACACTCTAATAATGTATTATCGCGAACGAGCTGTCATCCCAATGTTTCCCCTCAATGTTTGTAGATTAGCCTATCAATTATACAATTAATTACTATTACATCGCAGAAAAATTAATTACATATTAATATAAATAATTACATATTATAATTCGGAATAACACATTGGACACAAATGAACAGTATTTTAAATATAATTCCTACCTAAATATTCCTACCTAAATATTTGTCTTACAATAAAATTTTCACAAAAACAAAACGCATTAATTGATTTTCATGACAATTAAAATTAATTCCCTCAGCAACAAAATGTAAGTTATATGATTCCAAATGAATATTTTGCTTTTCAACATAAGAATGTAATAATACAATTTTTTAAATTTTTAATAAACATTTTTATTATTTTCATTTTCTGCGGTTTATATCAAATGTTTCAATAGTTTGGCAAGAAAAATATTGATCTTAACTTAATCCAAGAATTGAATCTTGAATCTACTAAATTAATAGCATTTTTTGCATTTACATATATAAATTTATACTATATAAATAAAACAAAATATAATATTTGCTTCGTACATTTCGTCATATATTTCTGGCCATATATTTCCTTTTAAAATATATATATTTATTTTTAGAATATGTCCATCGAAAGAATTTCTATATAGCTTATGAAACATCTACAAATATGGCAAATGCACGGTATGTTTCTATCAGCTAGATAACGACATTTCGTAGCGTGATTGTATCTCTTATTTTCAGAAATACGTATATTCTCTCTCTCTCTCTCTCTCTTCATCTTTCTCTCTAAATTTTAATAAAAAGATTGTAAATGTAAAAAAATCACAAACGAAAAATATTATTTTTTTATAACAATTTACAAATAATAAATTTACAATTTTCTGTAAAATTTCTCAATGTTACTAATATTTTACGAGTTATCCGTCAACGTTTCTGTTGAGTCAATACTCATATGATAGATTTTCTGAATTAATCGGTCGCACTATCTCGAAGCTTGATAATGACATAATCCATGATCACGCAATAGCTTAACTTTGTGCAGATTTAGCGGGAATCGTGCTAAATAAACAAATCCGTTGCGATTAATTACTATCTGGACAACGTGTGGCCAGATGTTATCGGTGTGAATCCTGATGAACATTTATGCGAATATGGTGACTTACGCAAGATTTTTGACGTTCCTCAAGTTTAGTCAACCTTGATGTTACATACGTTCGCTCGCGCGCGCATTGCGTAGATGTTAAACGGCCGATTATGTAATGATTAAGTCCAGCGTTAGTCAGCAGCTACGTAAGTTCCTAATCGTCTCGGCTTGTAAATTGCAAAATCGACAGCGTTAAAGCAAGGTATAATTTCAATAGCTGCACGATAAAATTTTATCTATTGTTGCCTTTGCTCGAGTCTATCTTAAAACACAGCACGTCAGAAACGAAGATGCTATAAGAAATATGATAAAAAAAAAATATGTTTATGAATATTAATTAACTTTATCAAACTATTGCATGACAAATGTACATTACGTAAAGTCGACAAACAGACAATTCAAAGAGCAAAACTCATAAAATTCGGAGGAACACATCCATCAGAACTTCCACGTAATCGTTTAGTCGCTTATGTAACGAGTGTGGCTAAGCTCGTGTGTGCGAATATCCAACTTCGTAGTTCGTGGCATATTTCGCGGCCCACCTCGGCGAGAAATCAAGATGACACAATATGTATACCGTTTCAGGCTTTCATAAAAGATTTCACAAAGCACCAATTGTTTGCGTTTCGGTATGTATGTAAATACGAATATTTTTCAAATAATTTATTGAAATTGCGATACTATAGTGTGCCGAAGAAGATATTTGACATATCTATCAAATACCTACGTTATTGACTCGATATATCCAATTAAAAAATACATATAAATTTTATGTATGATATCTAAATATTATTTAAAATATCATTATGAGAAATTAAAATACAATAAAATAAATGGTTTAACTCTACTACATGATTTATATTATTTATTTATATATTCATATATATATTCATTTATATATTCATGTTTTATTAATCTGACTAAAATATGTTTATATATTTATAATAAATATATAACAAACATCAATTTTGTGCAAACACTTAATATCGAAAAGTAATATTTACTCTCGTTCTATTAAACTATCTAAATACAGCTCGTCGCTTACTATATTTCATTAAATATATCATGTGAAACTATTTGGATAGAGAAATATCGCTATATCGGACGAATGATCTTGTTTTAACGATAAATCAGGTTTGTCGTATTGAAATGTAACAGCAGATGCTGAAGGAAAGATCGATGTGAATTAATTTTTAACATGCTCGATATCATGAATTCGAACAACTTTGCCCACGCAAACTGCGATAGAGACAATGTGCTTTGTAAATCACTAATGGATGTCTACGTGCATATATACTCAATGAATTTCTCTTTCTGTGCAAAAGAAAATGAATTTATAGGAGGAAATTGCAATTGTCTTAAGATTCCATGCGTTGTAAAACAGATGTAATATTATGATAGTGCAAATTTTCCTGTAACACAAAAAATGATGTATATAAACTGAAAGCTAGCAATTAATAAAATTACAATGATCAAGCATAATTAAATACGGGTAAATTATTGAGAGCATTTTAGGGATTAATTACAAAGATTAATTACAAAAATTAAAAGTTAAAAAATTGATCTCTTGAAGAGAAATTCTTGTCTCTAATTAATGATTAATATACTTGTGTAAAATGTATCTATATATTATTAGATATAGACTATAATATTATTATATTATTATATCATTAGCAACATACATTGTATTACTCTATTTATAAGTAATTGAGAAAAATTATTTTTATTACATTAATGATTTCTGTAAGAACTTTATAAATTTTTTTACATTGAAGTTTTATTAAAATTTTATTAAAATAATCTAGTCTAAGTCTCTTAGACAAAAGTCTTAAGCAAGAAAAATGTATTTCCAATTAAATGACAATCATATTAATGATTAATGTTATCAATCATATTTATTCATGTATAAAAAAATTAATTTATTAACATTTATTTTTTTATAAAAAATTAATCAATTAATTAACTTCATTAATCTTAATACACAAACTAAAATTAATATTGCAAAAATATTATTTTTTATATTTATCAATCTTGTATATTTTTCTATTAAACACTTGATTTTTAAATTATAATTCTAAGCATTACAAATCTCGGCATACAATTCTGCTACTACGTAAGATCGTATTTCCATTTCAGTTGCGTAAATTTAGGTCATAAAGTGAGATCGTTATGGCCCACTTAGGTTTTATCGTAAACGTGTAGTGATTATGTAACAATCTAATATGTCTCTCCTTCAAACTATAATAAACAATCAAATATAACTGTAATTCAATGCTAAAATTTCTTTAAATGACATATTATAAGAGAAACAATTTTTTATATTTGAATAAACTTCTTATCTGATTTAAAATGCAGTAGAATGAAGTCCTTCAAGAAAACCTCTTCACAATTTACCTTTCTAAATTTATATATATTAATGATAATCTTTCTTCAAATAATTAATAATAATTAATGAATATTCAAAGACATTGTAATAAATATAGGAAAAAAGAAATAGAGATTTCCATTTAATCTGAACTATATTAAATTTAAGATATAGAAATATAAAAATATAAATATTATAATTTTTATAGTTAATGTAAACTAAATTAACGTATATATGTATTCAATTATATAAATTAAATTTTGATTAAAGAAATCTTAATTATTTAGATTAGATATAATTCTATTCTAGATTCTATTTAGAATTAGATATAAATCTATTCATTAAGATATCTATGAAATATTATAATTTCATGTAATATATTTAGTAAAAAATTTTAAACGCTGATTATTTAATATCATTTTCTGTGTACATTTTTTATATCGTACTATTGTCTTATTTCATTATTTCGTATTATTGTCTTTCCGTTTCCATTATAAAAGAATTGAATAAATTTTTCTCAATGAGATAAATACATGATTTTGTAATAATGGGTTATTCTAATGTCGCACGAAAAAAAGATGTTACTCATAGAAAGAAATGTCGGCATCGCGTTCTACCGGCAATACTCCCCGTTGTAAGTCACGCTCGCCTAAGGAGATGTAATCGCGCCATTTTCGTAATTGCATTATTACGAGGATAGGCATGAGCATCTAGTCGGCGTTGTGCAAGCAGTCGCGACTTTATTCGTTACATCGTCTCGCGACGACAAGTAAATAATCGGTTACTCCGCAATGCGTTTATGTAAAGAAAATAATTTTGCAATTACACGTTAGATGTCACCATAAATAATGTAACAATATTTTTAAATAAAATACAAAATTCTATTGCATACGTAAATAAATCGTTTCATGCCATGACCATAAAAGTTAATCTTGTTGAGGTCAAGAATTTTCAATTGAGGATTTTTAATTAAATTTTAATTAAAAATTTGACAATATAAATGTTTAGTTTGACATTAATTGGAAAGAAAATATTGCTTTATTTTCTTTTTATCTTAAAGTATTTATTTAGAAAAATTGATTCTAAAGTTATTAAATTTGCGCGCTTTGGCAATGAGGAAAAAAACAACAGAATTATTATAAGCCAATATAGGTATCAGCATGTTGTACTTATATAATCATCAGTAATCGGCAGCGTGCAGACAAGGCGGTTACGGCTTCGCAACATTGACGTCTATCGTTGTAAATGATCGCATTTGCAACCGACGCGCGTCCTAGAATATCAGGCCCGTTAGATAATAAAAATACTGCATTTGCTGTGTTCACGAAGTTTTACCTTTTTTAATCCGATAATGATACGATTTATATATTTGATCGACATTTCTCATCGAAATAATCACCTACCTTGAAATAGCTTTAAATAGCGTCAAAATTAATCATATAAATTTAACGATAAGCTTTATTTAGTTCATGAAGTAGATAAAAAATTACAAGTAAGAATAAATCTGTTAGAAATTCACCGTGTCAAATTATAAGCATGAATAAATTTGTTATTAATCATTCAGAATTTTTATTCAGATATTTATATTTTTAACATTTGGTATTTTAATATATTCTTTTCTGTTTAATATATTTATCATTATAGATCTTTCAAACACTATACTTTTTATATGTTATATATTATTATTTTATAAAATATAATTTTATATTTATATAGTGTATATGTGTATGTGTTACGCATATACCGTTATCTTTTCTATTTTTGGTAAGTACTTTTAAATATAATACAAAATACTAATATATTTATATATATAAATACTATAGTCAAATGATCAAAATAAACTCACTTATGATTGCTTAATTTTACATAAATAAAGATATAATTAGCCGAATACGGTAGATAAAGATGTGAAAAAAAAATTAGAGCTAAAGAATGAAAAAAGTTGTATGTTCAAACCCGAATTTTGTGAATGTTCGAAATATTTCTTTCTTTAGGCCGTATCGTAAGAAAGATACGAGTAGCTTCCTTTGTTTAAATGATCTCGCTTAAATACAGCGTGCGAAAGCGTTAAACACTCATTATTCTTGGAACTGTAAAACGCTAGAGCGTCATCTTGGCAAGCCTCGTACTTGAGAAGCTCGTTGTTCTCACACGGGGCAGTGACATAACGTGATGTCTACGCACATACGTGCAAAACGTGTGAAATCACGAAATCATTCTTATTAATATCGAGAAGGTATCAGATCTATAATATAATATATAAAAAGAGATAGACGGTTATAAAATCGCATCTATAATAGATTTCAAACAAGTAATTAATAAATTTATAGAAATTAAAGAATAAACTACTCGAGTGTATACAAAATATTATTAATATTACCTCATGTTTTAAGAAATAGATATTAAATTAAAAAGTATATAGTCTGTATTACTGTAAAACTTAACTTTATAAAAATTAATATAGAGAGAAAGAAAAAAAATCATCTTTTATCTATAAGATTACATTAATAATGTTTAAAAGATTTTATTGATAATATGTTAATATTAATAACAAAAATATGTTAAAAGTATATAAACAATATATTTTATATCGAAAGTATAAAATTTAAATTTTTTTAAAATCACATACAGTGAGATAAATACATAAAAAAAATTAAATTGATATATAATTAATTACAATTTTCGTCTACATCACTCGTATGTTGATTTAAATTTAGAAACGAACAATGACTTTTCCACTTGTCACATCTCTATCTTTACTTTTGCATACGCGTGCAACGAATGCACAGAATGAAGTTATGTAAACCCCTGTCTTGAGAGTGCGAATGCACGTGGTCAATCATAATACACACGTGTTTAACCCGTGTTTGAAGCCATGAACATATGCACAGCGAAACAAATTACGCTTCACTCATTAATTTAATTTTTAATTTGTTTAACAATCTTTGATACATACTACAATTATACAATAATTATTTTTATTTCTTTTGATGTAGTTGCAGTTATTTGTTAATTTACAGATCTTCTTACTTATCATCTAAATCAAAATATAATTTAAAATCAACAATAAAAGAAATATGCAGTTATTTTTTTTAAATTTAAAAAAATAATAAACTGAAACAGTAATTAATTATTTTCATAAAACAAATACCATTTTTAATAATTTTTAATAAATATTGATTTATTCATAATATATAATATATATTTATTTATAATATATTATGTCCTTTGCAACATTTATATTAAAGTAGACGAACTTTTAATAAAATTAAAAAAAGATCTGCTTTTGTTAATAGTATATATGATTCAATAGTATTATGATTCAAATATTTTGATAAGAACTACTACTAGATTAAAACATTTAATTAAAAGTAGAATTATATCCAGCAATTTTTTTTCTCATAAAATCAGAGAGACAAGATAATACACAATATATTGCTAATACACAACATATCGACAACAAAGTTATTTCTGTTATTGAAAATTCAACTGCGATAAAGATACAAACATACTTAAAATAAAATTGTTTACAGTTTACAGTTCAAATTATTTATCTTGCAAAAGTGTAAAAGCTATCGCAAAAATACATTGCAAAAAGATGATGTCTGTATCTCCTGCTTTTGTTTCAATAACGAACATATGTAAGTAAATCAAGGAAAAAAATAAAATAAATAAGAAACATGGAGCTATTGTGTTAGATAATATATTATAATAATATACGTATATAATACACGGAAACATTGCACTATTTTATAATTATTACGCAAATAAAAACTCAAAAGATTAAATCATCCTGCAATCATAAGCTCTCTTGACATATAACATATATTATAACATATATATATCATACATATACATAACATATATCTTAACGTTGATATTAAAATACTTCACATTTATCTGAAATTATTAAATAAAATTTGCACATGTCAAATCTGCAAATTAAACTCTCTTTAAAGTATCTATTTTAAATAATTTTATATATAAATTATTATTTCGCTATATGGCATACATATTCTTAATATAAGACATATACGTATATAATGCTATGTTAAATAAAATACTGAAAAATACTGAAAAAAATTGCTTGTTTCTTGATTTTTCTAAATATTATATTTGCAATACTTTCATTTCTAAAATCATTTCAAAAATATCAAAAATGCTAATTTATATATTATATTTATATATATAATTTATTATAAATTAATTTAATTCAATATTTGTGTGCAACATTGTTTTAATAGAAAATAGGATAGATAGAAAGGCATTTAAATAGAAAATGTAGCATCATAAGTTACGAATAAAGATTTAAATATTATATAAAAATCTTCTAAAATTCGTAATAAATCGTTAGAAAATTGATATTTCATAAAAATGTTTTTATTATATAAATACGAAAGTTCAATAATTCATTATTTAGCAGTTCAACAGTTTATTTACCATTTAACAGTTTCATTATAATCTGCATTTCACTATATAATTTTTTACAATGCAAATATTTATTTATTATTTTAATTTATTTTATTTTTTAAATTATTTTAGTTTTTAAAATCTCAATTTTCTTATGATTATTGTTATATTCAAAAAAGAATCAAAAGAATATAAATAAGAAATAATAATCTTTTTATTGAGATTAGGATTGTTTTTCATTCATGTTTTTGGGCATTAAAATATTAAAAGTATATAAGATGTAAATTAACAATTGATTTATTATGTGTAAACATACATGAGTAATTTGATCCATGATAAATATATATGTTCACGCTGCAACAGTTAATATACTCATTCTGAGGCATTTATGGAGGAGATGAAAACTTTGACGAATAGTTGCTTAGTTACGCATGTCGAAAGGATTTTAATATATCATCAAGTGATTCAATCTTTGAATGATTCAATTCTTCACTAATGTATGCAACTGCAGTTAAAAATATAAGAATACTTGGCTCTTGGTTTCGGTAATAAAATTGTAGCGAATATTGTCTGACTGCGAGCAATGTTTATAGTTAGACAAATGTGTCACCTCATAAACAGATTTACTGACAATTAATTGCGTAGCAAAATTTACACCTCACGCGTATTTATATAGTCTATTCCAATTTTATATAGATAATTTAAAGAGTCACGAAAGCACTCTATTAGCACTCATACGTAACATAATTTCCTAACAACAAAGATATATAAGTCTGACAATGATTTTTTAATTTGATTGATTCAACATCAATTAATTAAAATTGTTTTATACAATTAAAATTAAATTAAATGAAATTAAACATTAAATTAATATCGATTCAAATTCAAATAAATAAAAATCTAATATAACTTTAATTCAAATACTTTTATAACAAATACTTAAAAACACTCATAATATTTTGAGCGATTAAATGTATCGATTTATTTATAAAATACATTTATTTGAATATTTTTTTGTAGGGTATTAAAGCTATGTCATTCATCGCGCTTTATTAGAGAAAAGGCTTTATTAAGAAAAACTAATAAATTACATTCTACAAATAGACCTAATTGCACAAAAGAGTGATGATATATTGTGTCAATTTTGATGCTAACATAAATCACGAATTTTCGCCCGACCAAATTTCCATGAAACATTATATTCCTTTCAAAGATTTCAGTATGCAATCATCGTTCTATCGCAAGCTGTGAATTTTATTCATGGAAAGCATAGTAAATGTAAAACAATATCTGGAACTGTACTTAGCAGCTTAGTTTAGTCTAAGCTCATATTTTTTTATAACATCAATGTTAAGAAAATTTTTTGTAATCTGTAATCTTGATTTAGAGCATCGAAAGCATTAATAACTACGTAATTATTGTTTCTATTGTACACAATTATTATTCTATACAATACATATTCATTATCAAAATAACAAAGTAAATAATGTATTTACTTACATTATATGAATTTAAACTCAGTATATGGTATTTTACCTATAGACTATGATTTTAAGTTTCAAATCAATTTTTTTTTTGTAATTCGCACAAATTTTTAAATTATGTTATTTTACATAAATACTTTTACTATAAAATATTTTTAACATAGTAATAAATAAACAAATCATTTGGTTAAATATTTTTAAATAATTTCATTATATAAAAGTTTATATTATTTTGAATAATTATGTGCGCCATAATCAATTTTTAATCATTTTTAATTTTTTTAATCATTTTTAATTTTTTTAATCATAAAATATCTAAGAAGCAATAAATATTTAAAACTTAAAAAATTTTAAACAAAAAGTTTTAATTTGAAAATATTCGGATATTTGAAAGGCTTAAAATTCTTGAAAAAAATTATTTATGTTTTTTGCATAAAACATAAATTAAAATGATAACATAAAGTGTTACGGAAGCAAAAAGATATGTTTAAAATATTCAAAAGATATGTTTAAAATATTCTTTTAAAAGTTCTAATACAATCAAGGTTTTTAAAATACTTAAAAAAATTAAAAAAAATTTTTTTGCTCTTGAATAATATTCAAGCATTTTGAGATGCTTATTCATAATGCTTGTCATTTGTTATAATTTAAATTATTTTACCCGTTGTTTAAATCTCCTATCTGAAAAATGAAAGTAAAGTAATTGTTTGCTCAAAAATAAATGTTATTCAGTTGAAAATCACATGAAATATCTGATACATGAAAATGTTGGGGTTTTACAAGATATTTCTCACAATCGTCGCGTAAGAGGAAAATCCACCCGTACTTGAACGTGCTACTTGCAAAAGACGATCATTCACTGCGGCGCGGCCAGATACAGATGCTCGCGACAGACGTATCGCCGACGCTATAGCGGCTATGCCGCTCCCCGCCGCATCGTGCGACGAACGCGATTCACGCTCATTCATTACATAAAGCAGCTCACTGTTTACCGAGAGCCCGCTTTATTTTTAGTCGTGCCGCGTCGTCGCTTTATGCGACGCCCGCTGATTTGCGAGTCCGTACCGCCCGCTCTCGGCTCTCTCGCGCGGTTAAGTCCCGTTTACGCAATTGCGTTTCGCAGCCGTTCCTCACCATCGACTTATGTCTGCACGCGTACAACCCCGCGCGTGCAAAACGTCCCAATGCGTCGCGATCACGTCTTATTCAAGCGTCTCGCTTTGCTGATAACAAGAGTCGGGAAATCATCATTTAACGTAAAACGTTTATATAACAATCACGTTACGTAGCATGTAATTTTAGACACATTAACCAGGATTTTCCTGCATAAAATATTATAATGGTATTACAACGGACTGACAGAATAACAAGAAAAGAAGTTACAGTATACAAAACATATTTGCTTGTCAAATGGATTTTACAGTAAAAAAAAAAATCAAAGTAATAAAACAAATTGTAAAATATATAAATGAATTTTGTTTAATATCATTGATATACTGATGAATTTCATTGCTTGTGCTCTATTAATCGCAAGCATGAGGCTAATACATTTTATTTTTAGTAGAAAACGAAAGATTAAATTATTCTTTTTTTTAATACCATAAATAGCAACCAATCTCCTTTTTGTAAATTAATCAGCAGAGATCTTATATAACTGCACCAAAGCCACAATCTCTTTCGAGGCGATTCTAACCGCATTTTTGCGAAATGACGCAACAAAATAAGTATCCGCGAGACATTTCGGTCTTGTGTCCGGGCGATTGAGGAATCCGAGCTGGTATCTGCGCTTTTCGATCGTGTGTATCGAACTCGTTAAGCATTGCTCAACGCTCTAGTAAATGCGCGACTCGGTAAGGTGCCTAATTGCGAAACGTGGTGTTTAATAACGGGTACACGGTAGGCCAGCTAAGTTATGTCAGACGACAAAACTTTCCGAGGCAATCGTCATTACCGCTGAAAATGTCAATTATGAGTTGACGAATAAACAACGAATAAAATATATTTATCTGATCTGAAATAAAAAATGCCATATTTTGCAAAATTAGAAAAAGTGATAAGAATATATTACTCTTTAATAATAAGAATATATTTCACGGAATTTAAATAAATAATTATTAATAAATTGTTAATAAAGTATAATAATTAATAATGTACAGTTCTTTGAGACGGTTTTGAAAAATTCGTGGTTGACATTTAAAAATATTAGCATAGATTTCATATAAAATTTTATATTTATTATATAAAAGCAAGAGCTAATAATATTAAAAGATTAATATCATTCAAAATTAATTCGATTAAAATTTCAAATTTTAATGTATCTCTCTTCTCTTCCTCTTCTTTGTAATAGATCAATTAAATAAATCTGATAATTACACGTTAGTTATTTCTACTTATTATATTCGATTACGTGTTAATTATATCTAAGAGCGTAATTGAAATATAACATGGACTTGCGAGAACGAGATTAAATAATCGTTAACAAAGACGTAAGCTCAAAGGAAGCTATGGATTTTAATGAAATTCATATTAACAATGATTTATATTAAATTATTCATAATGAAATTCGCAAAACGCTTCCTTCGCCAAAAGGAACAGGTACGACATGTGGTTGCCTTGTCGACTGTGTGTAAACCATTTACGTAACGACGAGAGATACGCCGTATTTCGATGATTAACAATTTGTTTTGCGATCGGCAAAGGTGACTCTTTGTACGGCACAAATACCTTACGTAAGACAGTAGATAAACGCGCGTATGCAGTTGGAGATTAAGCGCGCGCGGCTTTTCGGATTTCGAGACGAGATGCAATTATCTTTCATCCGCGTCCTCCATATTTATCGTGTTTGAAATTGAACGAAGTGCTAGACTGTCAAACCCACTTACTACTTGTCATTGGTTTCTTGTTACTTGTATCGATATACAATCAATTATTAATTTTAAAATTTTCCATATAATATAAGTTGCTTCTCTTAATTCTACATCCTCTCTTTGGAATTATTAAATAATACAAACCGTTTGACAGAATAATGACGTTAATCGGAAAAAATTTTAAATACACAATTTAAAAGCATAATTATTTTTTCATATGACATAAACATTATTCTAATCTCTATAAATATAAATAATAATTATTATTATAATAAATTTTAAATATAAGATATTAAAACATTTGTATTAAGAAAATTAGTATTTAAACATTAAAATAAGATTATTAACTAAATTAAAAATTTTCATATTAATCTTTCTGAATATCTTTACAATCTATTTTAAATAATGATTATAAATTAATCTTGAAATGATTGATTATATTCTTCTTATATAAAATATATACGATATTTTTATATTTAGAAGTTATTAAATATGGTAGAATCATCCAGATTTCATAATACTGAATTTCCCAACACATAATGATACAAGAAATAATATGTATAATACACACGTACATCTTTCCCATGTATCATCAAGAATTCTCGCTATTTGCATCTCATATGATTAGGCAGTAAATTTATTCGTAGAATGCTGAACAATTACAGAAAATTGTTAGCCAGCAAGAGTGTGTCACCTCAGATTCAGATTCAAAAAAACGTTACTTAAGCATATTAAAACGGGAATATCAGGAGACACGGTAGTATCTCGGATGTCAAGTCAACCAAGAACACTACCGTGTGACTTTACGAGAGTCGGCGAGTCGGCATTATTATGCGAGCGAAATTATCGGAAATTATTACTAAACTGGAATGAAACAATAAGCATTTAATAATCATTAATTTACTGATGTTTTTACATTTACAATCTTTCGATTATTTATTTATATTATATATCGATACACATATTCAATATTTTTCTATTGAATAACATCATTGTACTTGTCACATATTCTGCTTATTCACTACGTCATAAATGTGTAATTTAAATATCTCGAATAATCACGTAAAAATATGCGGTATTAATACGCGCATTTGTTATTCCGACTATTGACAGTCATCCACCTCACATCATGAGGCATAACTCGGTTACGTATTCGATAATTTCGAGCACGATTCAACCATACTACGTAAATAGCAAACACGCATATAGTAAATAACATATCTGTATATCACATTGATCATAGATTTTAAAACTTCTATTAATTTTAAAATATATTTCGCTGAATTTTTATATAAGTACATGTTGTATTTAACACGAATTATAAAAATACTCTTACGTCAATTAAAATTTTAATTTATAAATATTAATAAAATTGCATATTTATATTATTAAAAAAGACATATTTAATTGATAAAAATTATGCTTGTTCAATACAATCATGTATTTACTTATTTATAATATTAAATAATAAAAATTTGTGAATTACTAATATAAATTGCTAATTGTATAAATTTTACATTTACCCATACATTTTTAAACATTCGTAGATTTCAAGAAAAATATATGTATAAACCCTTTTTTACATTATACATAAATACATTATAATGATATATACATTCAAAACTTAATTTATAAGCATTTCATTTTTTTATTTCATCTTTCTAATCAGATTTTCACGATTTTTGCTCGGAGAAAGTCAACTTGAAATTTCGATTTACCATTAAATTTTGATATAGCAAATAAGTATACTTCATAGGTGGCAAGTGCAAGAGGTTAATCACCTCGTGAACTCGCCATATATTGATCTCTCATTCTGAATTGCCCTTTCCCTTTGCCGTTCTCGCAGTACGCAGTTCAACCCTCTCCTCTCATTTCGAAGAGCGGGTCCTGTGGCGTCTGCGTATTCCTTTTACGCACATGCGTGTATCCCGCATCAGACAAGCGGGATATGTCGAGACGGAATCATCATGCTCAGTGAAAACTCTGAAGAGCAGAAGACTGACTGATTTGCTAGTGAAAAACAATTTACTCGATAAAAAAAATTTTACATTCGTTCCATATTATTGGTCCATATTATACATCAACCGTGCAATCACGCTCCTTCTCTTCGAGATACGCCGTCATATAGTTTGTGCGACGTTCGAGACGAGACCATTCCCGTTGGAAGAATCCGGTCGATCGAGCCAAAGTTACAACAAGTGTCCGGGAAGGTATCTTAAATAAAGGGGAGGTATCTTCTACCGCGCGATTCGATAGAATATTGTTCAAAAATCGTTTATAATTAAGTTCGAATTGAGACTCAATTTTAATAAAAGCAGCTGCGAAAATGTGAAGGTTATTGAATAGGAAATCGAAGCGATTTGATACGTCGCTGGACTGACCGATAACGGAAACATTGATCGACGTTATTGAATTTCAAGGTGATATCGATACTTATATAATCATATGTGATAAGAAAATAGTGTGAGTTTTTATTTCATTTTATATAAACTTTAAAGTTTATAAAGATATTCAAAAAAGAGCATTTTTTTGAACAGATTATATGTTTCTATTAAATAAAATCTAGATAATTTTATTTCATAATCAATAATATATAAATCATATTGCACCACAAAATGCCCTCGAGAGAAATGACGAAACAATGGAAAAATTTTAATTGTAAATCATTCTGTATAATTACATGTTCCATGTAATTATATATAATATGAAATTTCGTATGAATATTTTAATCGATAAAAAATTAAAATAAAAGCAATTCAACGAAGACTTATTATTATGCCTTATAATAAGAAGATGAGAAAAACTAATACGACAATCATAAGCTATTATAAGAATAATCAAGCACTCTTTTATGATAAGTTATAACAATCGAAAATTGAAAAAGCGAAAGAGATTCATAAAAAGAAGAAAAACGATCATAATTTTCATGCTCTCTTGAATCATCTACGACTCGTAGACAAAGCAATAAACCTCTTAAGGAACACTTGGCGGATAAGAAAGATCAAGAAGAGATATCGTAGAAAGAAGCTTGAGAAGAATAGGGAAAAAAATCACGGAAGGTTTCACGAATCGTTGAAATCGATCAAAAGATATCGCACGTCGCACCGTTACACATGACAATAACAATTTGCTCAATAATGACGGCCGGAGATCAGAGGGCACTCGACAGACAAAGAGTCGAGTTTCGCTGTGACGCGACGGAGTCTGGTCGAGTGGGAGCAGCATCGGGAGTGCGGCAACAACACCTACGCACCGCGGCAGACACGCCGCTACGGTGCAAGTAAAGCGGCAACGCGCTGCTCCGAGCTACATGCAGCGTGCTCCGTAATTCCCTCCGCGACTCCCTCCCAGAGAGATCCCTCCATAGCGTATCCGCGTGCCGCGTGGCGCGCTGGCTTCGTGTCTCGAAGGCGGCCGCGCTCCTCCACCGCTACCACCGCCACCAGCACCGTCACCACCACCATCCCCTGCTGACGGTCGACCGAGCGGCCGACTCTGACAGTGGCTCGACCGACCGATGACAGCCGAGGCGTCAGTTCTCAGTGCGCCAGCGTGCCGTGTGGAACGGTCGCGCGTGCGTTAACGTGCGGAACAGCACGCGTGGCGGACGGACGGTCAGCTGTCAAACTCCCTGCGCGTCGCCTCCGACCGACTGCGACGGTCCCAATGAATCCCGCGCCCGATGAGTGATGAATCATCGTCGTCTGTCTTTCCGGGATCGAGTGATTTCTGATCGTGCGTGATCGTATTCCTGATTTCCAGTCCAAATCGCGTCCAAACGTCCCGCGTCCAAATTCCCACACGTATAATCCCCGGAAGATGTACGTCGTCTTCGACATCACGAAACCGGCATCGAGCGGTTTTTATTACCGAGCGGACGTCCGACGCGCGTACACGAGTTACTCGTAGAAGAAACGACGTCGTCGCGAGGGGATATATACTTCGCTTTTCATTCGCGAAGAGTGACACACGGGGAAGAACGCAATGACGGAGCTTGCCAAGGAGGCGTTCACCTCCCGCAATTATCATCTGGCAGTCGAGCTGTACGAGCGATGCCTGAAGCAGCAAGGGCCGAGCTACGACGTGCTGCTCGGTTACGGCGATTCCTTGGTCAAGTGCGGTCGTGTCAGGGAGTCCATTGAGATCTACTCCAGGTGCTTAACCGCGACGTCTGTGCCGGCTGAGAGACTGAAACATCTGGCGACCGCACTCCTGGAGGACATGGTCGGTATCGGGATGAGCTCCAGACGGAAGCTCGAGACATCCTTCGCGTGCCCCCTGTGCGAGGGTACCCTCTGCCAACCGGTGACCACCAGCTGCGGTCACACGTACTGCAGGAGCTGCGTGGATCCGACGAAGAACTGTCGCGTGTGCGGGACAAAAATCGCTATTGTGAGTGAAACGAATGTACTAGTGCAAAGACTCGTGGAGAGATGGTGGCCACGAGAAGTAGAGGCCAGTCGGGCGAGGCACGAGGGTGATATCCTCGTGAGGAAGGGTCACCTAGGTCAAGCGCTCGAGAGATACAACCTGGCGGTTCATCTTGGTAAGGAAATTACATTATCACTCCTCGTCACTCTTATTTGTATCACACAAATATAACATTACTTTGCTACATTTAAGTCATTTAATATATTTATATTATCGATAATACCGATCTATGATTAAAGTTTTCACTGTACAGAATGAAACAAAATAGCTTTTATTGGTTAACCAAACAATTAAATATTAATTGTTTGTTAACTCGATATTTCTATATAACTTCAGTATATAAAATGTATTATATGAACTAAAAATAAATGAATAAATTTTATTTTTTTATAAAAGAATAACAATAGAAACTCATTATTCAATTTTCAAAAACCAGCTATTTTTAATTCTTTTGCGAGCAAAGAGTAACAACGTATGGTTATATAAAGATTATTACGAAACTTCTAATCTGAATAACGTTTCAGACAAGTCGATGAAAAGTATACTAGTTTATCATTTATGTTTCATAATGCTTGATTTGATCAAAATCGCATATTATTATACAGATATAGAATATTTTAAAAAAGTCATGCCTTTGTGAAGAAATTGAATTTTTATTATATTATTTATTATTTAGATTAATATAAACAGATTAATTGTTTGAAATAATTGCTTAAATTATTTGTCGATCTAGTTTATTTATGTGCAAATATACATCATATGACTGGAATCAATAGATTTTTAAATAGCAAAAAATGATTAAGAGAAACATCTACATCAAAAAGATTTCAAGGATTATTTTAAAATTATATTATTCAGAAAACAGTAATAGTGATATGTAATTCTGTACTGTAAGTTTACTCATATAAATTGATTTACTCATATATAATTTGCGCAACGTGAATATAATATTTTAAATTGGAGATAGAATTCAGATGAGGTTAACAGAGGTGTCTTTCCTGTGTGTCTGAAAAATTATTAAAATTATTAAAATAAAAATTATTAAAATAAAAGAATTAGGACCAAGGCATAAACATCTTTTATACGCTGATAAAATTCATTTATACTATTATTTTGCCAACCGCTAATTATTTTTTTAACGGTTAAAGAGTCACAAAGGATATAGAATATTTGAAAAATCGGTCATTTAGGAAACTTGGACTCTGAGATAAAACACAGGTCGTATGCTCATCTTGTCTATAATAGATCGTCTCTCTGTCTTTTGTCAATCATAATCTACTTCACAGGAATTTCCGCGATGCGAAGATTTCGCTCGACTTAAAATAATAATCGATAAACAATAGGCCGAAACTTGTAAGCTGCGCACAGAATTTATCTTATTCTGGTTTTTAGAATTTGGTTTTCTGGACGTGTGTTCACGCGAATATAGTGTTAATATTATAATATATTTGATTTGTCGATTTTATTAAATTTTAAGATACATAAAAGTGATTGATTTGCTTACATCTTTCTTGTTTCAGCTTCCGACTGCTCATAAATACTTCCTGTGCTCATAAATAAATTATCATTGCATAGTTAATTTAACGAAGAAGTTAAATAAGAAAATAAATATAACAAATATAAAAATAGAAATATTAATTAAAAAATAAAGCATATTAACAAAATTTTTAATATATAATTATTATATTTATTAAAATTGTATCAAAAAACATAATTTATAATTCAAATGATATAAAAATATTTTATTTGTTACAATAACATTTGTCATGATAAATAATTATTTCTGTCAAATTTAAAGATAAAATTTAATCATGCATCAGCAAAGTGTAAAAGAAACTATGGATATTGCGCACAAAGCAAGTTAAGAAAAAGAGATGTTTAATGATATTAACAATTACTTGACATTTTGATTAGATATTTACAAAATAATTAGGTATTTACAAAATTGTCTACAATCAGAACTACTTTTAGAGTCTAATATATGCGATTTAATCTTCCATTAAAAACAACACCATAGCCGATGTAATTCTTTAGCTTTTGTAGCAGACCATGAAAAACCAAGTAATATTTTATCAAGAAATATTGAAGAAAATAATGATATTCTATAAACATATTTGTCTTATTTGTCATATCTCTCTTTTTCTCCAATAATATAACTCATTCACTCACACATATTCACTGTTTTATTCATTTTTTCTGCAATTTTTTGTCATTTCGAGCTAAAAAGAGATTACAACTATTGACTTCAATTAATTAATTTACAAATATTTTTTCTCTATCATTTCAAATGTTTATTTTAAATTTTTTGACATTTAAGAATCGATTTCTTTAATGAAAATTTGATGAGGAAAAAAAATGAAATTCTTCTACATCTCTACATCTCTACGCTATATCTTTTACAATATTTATTTTATTTTTAAATTAATGAGTAAATTGATTTAATTTAATTATCGAATATATCATTAATTACACCGATTGATACTGTTACTTTTCCTTCTAATAATTGTTATTTACAATATACAATATATACAATAGTTTGTAATAATTAGTTTTGGAATAGAAAAAGCCAATTAAGTTGAATTACGGAAATCCGTATTCTTTCGTGCATACTCGAGTGCATCGGACGTGTGTGAAATGCGTGGAAAGGAAGACGTTCGCGTTCGATTACGACGATCACGACGACGCCGTTAAGTTCACGGCCAGTCCGAGGCGATTCTTATATAACATTTCTTGGAGATATCGGTCTGAATCGACGACGTCTCATCCGGAGACACGCTACGTCTACCCCATGAGATATGTTGTATAAATATTTATACATTCTGAATCAATCCTCACGTTTTTTAGTATTTGACTTGCAAAATTGTATTTTAAAATGTTAAGTTCTTCCTTCATTCTCGAGCATTAATACATACCATTTTTGTCAATTATAGACGATATTAAACGTATACTTAATAATACATGTTCATTATTAATATTTTATTTTTAATTTTATTTTTACTATTTATGTCATAACGACGAAATATATTTCATATTTCTGTATCGTCTTCTCTGTCTTATTAAATTTAATTTTCCTAAATTGTAAAAGAAGAGCTATTATATAATTACATATGACCAAAGAATGACCATAATTAAAAATCTGTGATAATAAAAATTATGTTAGAATTTAATAAAATAGTATTAACTTTCTTTAATGTTAAGTTAATATTAAAAGTTATTCTTGTTGCGAGTTGATTGTATATCTGAATGATCAATTACGTCATCTCAACCTTCATCATCGATTTTCGAACTATAAAAATTATATATATATATATATATATGATTCTCTATTTTCGAGGCTGTCGAGTAAAAGAATTACCAAGAACAATGACGCGTATACGCGATAACAAGTAAGCGTTTCATGACTAATCGACCTCGCCATGATCGTCCTTGTTATCTTCGTCATTACGTGTAACATGAGATAAAATTATTTAAATTTTTCCGCGAAAAAAGTATTTAAGAGACAGGAAGAGAGACACATATTTAATTAGGCTTCCTGTCACCTAAGTACCTACTCGGTATTTTTAGTGATCAATAGTTGGGCAAACATAAAATTGAAAATTATGAAAAAATTTCTACTATCAATAGCTCATAATGGAAATCAAAAATTTCACGAGTATATGAGGAGAGCGTGGAAATAAAACTGGCAGAGAAAGAACTTAAAACATCAAATATATACAAACGCGCGGATATAAATACGCAAGATTATGACATACAATATATCTTATTTTAGATTTGAGAAGAATGAAATTGAAAGATGTGAAGAAAAGAAAAGCACATAGTTATCTCTGATAAGCGCGATAGAATCGTAGGTGCATCAATATTAGATTTTCTCGATAAATGCGATTAACAAGTGACGTAATTGTTTACACGCATGTGACGCGTAAATATTGTACGTACAGCATTGAGTCTCTCCTTCTCTCTCATCTTCTCTCTCTCTCTCTCTCTCTCTCTCTCTCTCTCTCTCTCTCTCTCTCTCTCTCTCTCTCTCTCTCTCTGTCTGTCTCTTTCTCTATTCGCGAATACATTAAACTGTACAATAAATTGTCGGATTAAAACGCAAGGATTACATAAAGCGACGTTATCGCTCACGATGTTTACTAATGAGTAGTTTTACGTAGAAATGAAATTTTAAAGATTAAAAGAAGATCTTGCTTCAAGAACAAAATGGACTATATACGAGTAGCAGTGCTGCCCTCGGTCGCACCTGCATCGTTCACCTGGCCTACAGGTCGATTACGGTAATTTTAATAACGCTCTTCAATGACGCCGCGCACTATACTTT
Organism: Pogonomyrmex barbatus; assembly: GCF_055798465.1. NCBI lineage: Eukaryota > Metazoa > Arthropoda > Insecta > Hymenoptera > Formicidae > Pogonomyrmex > Pogonomyrmex barbatus. Next base: position 9,274,152 of record NW_028297182.1, on the reverse strand, counting down.
ACAACAAAACTGGTTGGCAGACACTGAGAGAAAATGTATCTTATTTCGTCAGTAAGTTATATAATAAGTGAAGAAATTATTACAATTCGGATCCTTTGTGGATCTCTCATCTTAAAAAAATCTTGCTCTAATTAAGATTATTTTGCAAAGATAAAACTGCTTAGAAAATATTTAAAACGTATATCGTTAATTATTATAAATTATATAAATTTATAAATGATAATTTAAGTTTAAGATTGTTTTAATTTGATATTGCAAGATTTGTTAATAAAATAAAGGTAACGAGATTATTAAAATAATATCGAATAAGATGTTTGAATGTAAAAGTCAAAAAGAATCGTAAACAAAAAAGACATAAAATATAATTTCAAGAGAAAGAGATATATTCTTATCCCTTTTCTATGAGAATCTACACTACAGGCGTTGATGATCTGGTTGAAAACATCTTCGTCAACAGACGAGAATGCCAGAGACACTCAATTCAGTCTGACTAATTTGCTATTTTAGTCAGTATAAGCCATTTCTAGTATATAATATTTAGTTAATAAAACATATTATTTTCTAAATTTCAAAAAATTATATAAAAATAGAATTGAATAAATTTTTTTTATTAAATGTTCCGTAGTGAATAAAAATTTATTACATTTGAAATAAAGAAATTGAAAAATTTTCTTAATTTATAGAATATAGCGATTCGCGCAAATTGCATTATTGTTATTGTATTAACCATTTTTCCAAGATTTCTATTCAGATATACTCTTTTTTTATTTCTGATGTAAATTCGATACAAAGAAATGATATTCAAATCTCTTCTATATTTATATCTTCATAAATTAATTATTTTCATACTTTTACAGTTTCTCCTTGTCTTACGCTTTTCTTTCTTTCTTTGGAATTTGTAATTGTCGTCGATTGAGAGTCACTGTTTAAAGAATACCACCCACAAGCGTATTTTGCTAAGAACGATTCTCTCGTCTTTTTCCCTATTCGCAAATCCCGGAATTTCGTTTCTCTAAACTCTAAAGGCAGCTATAATTAAATGCGACGCGCCGCTGCGCTTATATAGTACAAATTTAGCGTGTGTCGCGTCGCGTCGCGTCGCGCCGGTGCAACGTGCTCGACGAAATAAAAGCGATGACAAGCTACGAGAAGGAGCGCGCTTTTACACTCCTTAACTATGCACGCGAGCTCCATATATCGGACTCGCTTATATAATGATCGCCGACGCTGCGTTTCTCGTCGCCGATAAGTGTCGTCGCGAAATTACGCCGGATTCAATGGACATAGCTGAATAATCCACATCCATATCCAATATCATTGTTACAGACATGCAAATTAAATTAATCGTCAAGTATGTCACCTTTTGATTTTTTTTCACCGTTTTCTTAAAAATCTTCTAATCAATTTTATAATTAGTTTTTATTAATTTACATTTATACAGAGTTTTTAGAAACATATTATAAATATACAATTATAAATATAGATATATAATGAAATTTTTTTATTTTAAATTATTATATTAATTCTAATTAATTTCTCTTTTAATTTCTAATTAAATTTTTGTTGAATTAATTATTTTATATATATATATATATTAATAATGTACATTATACATATAACTGAAGTAAAAAACCTATTAAACATATAAAAAAATGATATATATAATTATATACTTTAGTTAATTATTTCTTATTTAGAAATATAACTTTAAAAGGAAATTAAAGATAAAATTTTATATAATGCATAAAATGATATAAAATATTGAAGATTATCTCACAATCATTTATCGACGCAGTGTATTCATTTTGTTCAAACTCATTTGCTCATCACAACGTTTGTCAATACGGTGCGATATCAAAAGTCTCTCAATATACGAAGCGCTTATGCAAGATGAAACGTGATATTAAACTGCGCATGGTTATTAGAGATAAAACAAAATGCGCAAGAAATTATTTTAGATTAAATTCATTTCGGTGATATTTATAATTTTCATTTCTCTCGTACTTTCAAAATATTTTCTGAAATAAATCGTTATCAAATAAAAATAAAAATAAATTAAATGCATTAAGTATTGACAAATATTTAAATTTTTTTCTTTTTCTAATAACAATTCTAGTAACAATTTTTTTCAATGTTTTTATATTATTTTTATTATGTTGCTTCTTAATCTTAAATGATTAAAAATTTATTACAAATTGCTTAATTACTTAATTAAGCAATATATTATAAATTATATAAGTATTTAAGTTATATTTAAGTTTAAGTTACTTTGAGTTAATTACGTTTAAGTTGTCTTTAAGTTTAAGTTATCTTATTAAAGGTATTTATTTGTTGTAAAAACGCACTTGAATTGTCATAAAATAAAAAAAAATATATTTGTCTTGTATTCTATAATAAATAACAATTGTACATTTTGTAATTGATCAAAGAATATTTTAAATGTTACTATCATTATTGGTGACATTCAAAACATGTTTATCGAAAACTATTTTAAATTCATAAAAATAAGGTTACAGTAATCCTGATGACCTAATTTAATCAATTTAATCAATTTATCAATTTAATTTCTACTAATAGATCACAAATAGCTTTTCATGTATCATTTTCTACTTCGATCAATGCTGCAACAGTCGAGTAAAGAGTCCTGCTGAGCATTGTTGAACGCTATAAATAACGTGAACAGTGGTACAATGTTATAAAACGCATTAAAAGCTTTTTGATGCATTTAAACAAATTTAGTTTTAATGCATGAACCGTGTTGAAATACAAGATATAAATTAAGATATAAAAATAAAAAGATTTAATATAATTCTACAATGTTATAAAAAAATATTACTAGCTTTTAGATACTTATGTATCTAATTTATAATATATAATATATATTTACAAAAATTTATTTAGTCAATATAAAATAAAATATCTTCTGGATTAATGAAATATATTCGCACTTCTTTTGGGTCTACTTAAAATTGTTTGTACACTGAAAAATCAATTTTCAACGCATCAAAGAATGTTTCTCCTTTAAGATCTGATAATTAAATCTAAATAATAAAGATCTCAGAAGAGCAAATACATACAAACATCATATAAAGATACAAATTAAATAAAATTCCAGAAATTCTATCTCGATTAGAATGATGTATTTCCTCCAAGGGAAACGCATTAGAAGAACGACGCGTACCATGGAAAACACGTCAACCTGCGGGCGTGCATCCCAAGAAACCTCGCGAGTCCCTACTCGACCCCGGCACGTGCATGGACCTCTGCCAAGTCCGAGATGTCATCGTCAATTCGAGCTATACTCGGTTCTACAGGAAAAGCTGTCGCACGAGAGGACAGCGGCTCCGGCGGGTCCTATCGTATCAAGGACGCGCTCTCGTAGTGCTCCAACAATTTGCAAAAAGAGCAATGAGAGCGATCATTTTCGGGTCAGGGTCACGTCGATTTGTGGTCCCGTGAGGAAAGACCTCGAGGGGAAACTTATTTTCGAACGAGTCCGTCTCTTCTCCCTTCTCCCTTCTCTCTCTCTCTCTCTCTCTCTCTCTCTCTCTCTCTCTCTCTCTCTCTCTCTCTCTCTCTCCCCCCCTCTCTCTCTTTCATTATTTCTTTTGGTTTATTTTGCAATTCCTCACGATGAATTATAGCTGGATCTTAAAAAGAATATTCTTTTTATGTCTTTTTAAATCTAAATCAAGATTTTTTTCTTTTAACTTATTTTATAAAAAGAAATATTTAATTTTAACATCCATTTGCCTTGAGACAAAAGTAAAATATAAAACAATATGTAGGCATTATTATGCTCAGACAGATTTATCGAGTAATGAGTTTCAGGGATAATTCACATAAAAGATCTTTACGATCTACCAAGTAACTTATGATTGTGTTCTATCATGATAATTTATTTTCAGGCTGGGCGGTACAATGTCACGCATATATTTCATTTTTTTTCTCAGGTTGATTTGTAAATAAATTGTTATCTTGATTTAATAGACTCACTTTGAGCTTTCGTTAAATCGACAAATCTGTCTATTTCTAAATGCTCACATTATTAAAGTGCGTATAGCGAGACAGCCAAGACAAGATGAAGAATGTATGCTATCTTATTCACATAAATAGCATAATATTTGGATCAATTTATTAAATTCACAATTATTATATAAAATTTAATTATTTTTAAATTTAAGCAAATCGAATTTTTTATATTCTATTAATATTTAATCTAATTTATTTGAAATATTATATTCATATTTAATTTTCTTTTTTAAAATTTTATTTAATGTATCAACAAATAAATAATATGTATGAATAGTAATGCAATTTGTGTTCTATTTCTCAATTTTATAATAACTTTTGATTTATATCTACGTAATTAATATAATATTAATATAATATTAATAATTATATAACTTTTAATAATTTAAATATTTTTTTATATAGTCATGTGCATGCGCGCGCGCGCGCGCGCGCGTGTGTGTGTGTGTGTGTGTGTGTGTGTGTGTGTGTGTGTAATTATTCTCCGGTGTTGAGAATTAAATCTTATGCATAATATTATTAAAATCAAAATAAAATCAGCTTTTTAATAGCACAATCAGATAATATTCCATAAAATATCAAATTATATCTGAAATGCAATTGATATTTGATATCGATTTACGATAATTGTTTTGATTTTATAGATATATATTCTATGATGTAATAATAATACTATTACTAATACTTTTATATAATAATTGTGATTTTTTTTTTTCCTGAAAGAATGTGCGTTACAAGAGATTAAATGTATAAATACTCTTATATAAAATAATATCCTATATATAAGCAAATGACACTATACAACCTTATACCATACGAATCGCTAGCAAAATTAAGGTCAAATATACGATAAAAATCACATTATACAAAGAATGGTTACGCGATGTAAAATTCCTGTTATTGCAAATATGAGTCGAGACATTAAGATTTGAAACGCCAATCGTCATAATGTGAGAATTAAAAATAATGTAAGATTATTTTTAAATTTGAGAAGTACTGTTGCAAAATGAGTAATTAAAAAAAAAGATGGGTGATTTACGACGTCCGTGAAGATTCCGTCGACAAAAGTAGGTCGTGTCCTCGATTCTTCTCCGATCGCGCCCATTCATCTATCAATCGAAACTCGATTCGTTTCACCAATATTACTACACTTCTTATATTCAAATAAAATCACCAATTAGACGTTTGTGTAGAAGATTTTAAATGTCGTGAATTAGCATAATCATTAAAGACGTTGGAAAGAACATCTGAAGAACAAAGAGTAATAAAACATTTCAAGTAAATCTTGAATAATGTATTAATGAAAAAGATAATAAGAATTTTATTAATAATATTTTATAAACATCTTGCTAATAGAATAACTAGTATCGCAATAACTGATATCAATTTTATTAATAGATTTTATGAATTCTCAAATAACATTGAAATTATTATTTCTCTAAAATAAGGGATCTCACATGCTAAATTATTTACTTTTTCTTCTTAATTTCATTATCTTTAACCCATATATACATACATCCACATGTACACACCCACTCGTTCTCCCCCCCCCCCACACACACACACACAACACTACTTCTTAGAGAAATATTATCATTTTATCATTGAAAATTTTAATATATTTCTGAAATTCTGAAATAATAAATCATTAAATCATTTTTTACATTTACTTCTGAAATTCTGAAATAATAAACCATTAAATCATTTTTTATATTTATACTATAATATTTAATACTTAAAAATCAAATAACAAACTTAGTTTGTAATGTAGTTAATTTAGTTTGTTAGTAAAGCAAAAACTAGTACTCCTATATTCCAATTTACTTACTATATTTGTCTCCTTGATAAATATCAGCAAAGATTGGTGATTGATAAGTATCACTAATATATTTTTTATCTACATTGTATTGGATAAATATTTAATCAAATAGCTTTAATCAAATGTCTATAATATTCTAAATGACTTTTTTATTTTAATGGCCTGATATTAAAAAATAGTTAAATCTAAAAATTGTATTTATCCATAATCTTCATTTAATATCCATTTAAATATATCTTGAAACACTTATATAATGCGTCAACTTTTTATCGCCGAATCCCTGAAATCTCATTCGTTGCGACAGTTTTATTACATGGTGAGCACAATATTATTACTTTTTTACAACAGTTTTCAACCTCCCGCGCGTTTGCAGTTGATCTATCTCACGACACTTGGCCTCTAGATATCTCTAGTGGGACATTTTTATATGCAATTATTGATCTTTTTTTGAGAACGCACACGGTAGAATCGCATGCTCTCCCACGACTTTTGCCCGCAACTTGTGAGTTACATGATCGATATATAAACATAATAACGACGTCACGCCCGAGCGAGTCCACGGCTCTTTTGCAAATCCGCGAGCGCGTTTCGGTTGTGCAATTACCGCGGAGCGAAATTAATCCGTCGCAGGCGCAGCCGATTTGTGTCAAGGCGACGACAGAACAGCAATCCACACGCCGATTTTCTCGCATTCGAGGGTGGCATAAATGACACAAAAAAAAAACAGGGGAACAATATCAAGATCTTACTTTCAAATTTTTTTTATTCTATAATGTTGTAATAAAAAAACAGATATTAAAGAATTTTGAATGATCATAATTTTCCTTGCATTCCAAAAATGTATTAATTTTCACATGTATTATTATTTAGCGTAATACATAAATTTTATTCTTTGCACTTTTGTGGATATAAAAAGAGAATTAATTCTTTTAATAGAATTAAATTTTCTATGACAAATTTGTAATTGCTTTGTGAAAATAATCCATTCGTTTTTATCCATTAAGAATTTTGATACGAGTTTATTATAAAGTAATTATACATTCATGAACTTTAATAGCAATGTAATTATTTAAATTCATTAATATATTAATAATTTTCATTTAGAATTCTAATAAGGATAAGAATCTCTGTACTAATTCCAGAATAGCAATAAATATATACATATGTATATATTATCAAGGAATCTTGATTAGCTGTACTTAATAACCATAAGTTTCCATAAAGAATGAATTCGTCTGAGATATATGTAAATAGATAGTCACAGTTCCGGTCCTCGTGAACGAAGCGATAATCGACGTAGAGGGTCTCACGAGGTTGCTTCTATCAATGCAGGGTACTTAAATTGATTTAGCTGCTTGAACTCTTATGTATTTTCTAATTGAGTCCGATTACGACTCGCTTCGCGAGAGGCGCAGTACTGGGTTATACAATATATTGGCTGAAAGCATCTTTGTACACTGCTGTTGTGTCGGACAAGCACAAGTTACATTTAAATTATGCGCGTAACTATCACTATTATTTCGATTGTACTTATCTTGCAAACATTAATACGAATAACATACATTTTTAAAAAAAATAGATATATTTTAATCAAAATCTATAAATTATTGTTTGATACTAAACAATTTTTAAAAAACATTTTTAAAGGTAATATTTATCGAATAATTTAATCTGAAAATAACATATTGAAGTTAATGGAATTATTTATTACAAATCTTGTAAAAATTATACATAAAGACTGAAAATTAATAAAAGATATAAATATAGCAATAAACAATAACAATATAGCCAAGTTATATAATGTTATAAATATTATTATATGTTTTTTCACAGGTTTCTTTATTTATATTTTTAATATAGTATATTTTTCATATACTAGAAACTTATACCTTAATATTTTTAATCGTTTTCCAATGATATTCATGTCAATAATGCCATCTTTAATAAACGTTACTATAGAGATTCGTTATTGTGCATAATGAAACTATGTATACAACTTCAAGATGCAATCTTATCAATTGAGTGTATAAATATATTTATCATTTGACAATATATACATGTTTGACAGAAAAATAGAGACGTCTAAATTATTACAAATTATACAAGCATAAAACTTGGAAGCTAATTATTTATATAAATAATATAAATAATTAGCAAATTTAGCAAGTATTTAAAATACACAGATATGTATCCTCAAATTGTTCTTCTTTTAACTTATTTTTTAAGTAAAAAAACAACATTAAATTGATCAAAATATAAGTGCATAATCATTGTGATTGCGACGCAATCCAAGAACAATACAAAATAGAGAGCAAATGATCCCAACGACTAAATCCGACTTTCGCAATGGGGGGGATTTGCTGTCGGCTTGACTGAGTCACCGCAAGGCAATCCGACCAGTTAGTCGGATGACGCCTGGCACGACAACGGAAATTTGGCCGATTTGATGTTAAATAGGAAACCTACGTAGCAAACGAATGAATAGCCACGAATCGATTCGGATCTAGCCAGGTTCCATGGCGCGTATTGCGCCCACACTCCAAGTTGCATGATGATCGAGGCAAATTACGTAAGACATCCGAGAGATTTGCTCTTACTCATTCGTCGGGTTGCAAACGTGCGCGCACATTAATTCATGATTCATCGTTTAATCCGACGGAAGCTTTCCCTAATCGAGAGAGTAATATGCACATTGAAAAGGTATCGCCATGTTCTTTGCACTGACAATTAGATAACTTAATATTATGAGAGCTCTATTCACAAAAAGCGGAACATATTCTTAAAATTAATGAGCATAATAAATAATTGAAAGATAATTATATTATTTAAATTATTAAATATATATATATATATATATATATATATATATATATATATTACAACAAGAAATATAGTCAAAGAAACAAATAAAATAAAAGGTATAATATAATTCAATACAAAATAATGTAATAGTATTACAATAAAGTACATATGATACAAAGTACATTATTACATACAGAAATTACTTATTCTTTTAAATATAACAGTAATAACATTGTAATACTAATAGATTATACTATTATATAATTTTATAATTTGACTTATGTAACGTTAATGTTTGTCCACATAATGTAATGATCATCATAAAATCATTTAAAATGTTATCTTTGTATGAGTTTTAGCGACTATTATTAATTTTGAATATTCGTGTACAATATCAATTTTATTAATTAAAATTATTAATAATTCTTAACAAAAATATAAAAAATAAAAATATTATTAACATTAATATTTATAATAATATATATGATTATTAGATATCGATGAGTCTTAATTAATTATCTATATTTTAATAATTCATTGATAAAAATTAAAAATTAATTATTTTCTGTTTACAAAAGAATTTATACCTTGCTTTAAAAAGAATAAGAATAATGAAACTATTACATTTAAAAAATTTTTAAAGCTTATTTTTTGTCTTAATATTAATATATTGCTTATGATTTAATTGTACATTTTATATTATACTTTAAAAATATTTTTATGTTGATGCATGTCTTTTAGAAAATACTTATAATTATTTGTAATTATTTTCCATTTTATTGAACATAATGTAGTACCGAATCATGTTACAAAGAAAAAACTGGGCATATTCTTTACATTTTCCAATATTCAACGATAAGCAGTATTCAGAAAATGCGAGTGGAAACTAGATCACAGTAACACGCAACTTATCATTTTTCTCTGTATACATTTAACCTTCTCTTATATTTGGTATGTTGTAATAATAGATTGCCAGAGAGAACATGAAAGAGAAAGAGTGAGAAAGAGAGTGTTGAAGTTTAAACCTTTTTCTGTTTTGCAATCAAAATAACACATCATAATATATTTTCCTGTTTTCAGTTTGACTTATTTTTTATATTTTTGATATTACATAATGATGTAGCAAGATTAAATAATATATTAATTAGATTAAATAATATATTTATCTAATTTAGATAATTACAAATCAAAGTGGAGATACATGGAATCAGAAATATATTATCAAAAATATATTTCGTGTTAGTTTGAAAGAAAAATACATACTTTATTTCAGATGCAATTTTATAACACAATTTAATTTTGTATAAAAAAATATTCTTTGGTGATCGTATGCTATATATTGTCTACCTTCTAACATCTAATAGATAATATTTATTAGACTTAAAATGTAATCATATCATAAGAGGTTTTTCAAGAAGCTCGCTTGTACTCATAAAAAAATTCGTAAATATCCATGTTCAAACAGTAATCGACAGCAAGTGCTCTAGTATAGTTCATATCGCAAACTGACAGCTGCCGATGATAAGATCTACTTAATCGCATGCATCAAGCAATCGCAAGTACGAATAACATTTACTCCGATACACGTGATTTCTCCACATGAGTTTGTTGTATAACTCATATGCAAAGAAAAACTGCATGGTATTCATCATAATAGCTCTATTTCACACGTGCAAAATTACGACTTTTTGTCAACATTATACTTACATAATATTCTTACTCTTTTCATCAATGAAAATCTCATTAGCCTCGGTTGATTCCCTAAAATGCTCTCTGTAAACGAAGAGAAACGAAATATTGTACATATTTGTAAAATAGTATACAAGGGCAATATCATCCATAAAATGTGATGATAAAAATCTAACATATAATTTCTCATAAAACATATTTAACTTCTAATAAAACATTCATAAAATACAGCACAATGTATAATATATAAAGTAAAGAGTTATATAAAATATAAATTTATGAAATAATATTCGCTTTGCGTTCAAATTTAAATATAACAAGATCTTAATAGATTAAACTTAAACAAACGTTACCAAAAAGACTTTTACACATAACAATCTCTCTGACAATCTCGTCAACTTAGATGCAGATGATTCTATTAAGACAAGAGGTTCATTTACATATGCCACATTGTTTACACGATTTAACGCGCTCAGAAGATAAGAGAAAATGAGCATATTTTAGAAGTTCAATAATCTCAATAGAGTTGATTAGCTTATCTTATCCACCGCAGGACACCGGAAGCTCCGGAGGAAATCGGCGGCGGAAACCGCGAACCAAGTTGGCGGGAAACGCCCAGAGCCTAGGATAGCCGGTCGATACGCGGCGACCGCCGGTTACGTAAAGGGAATAATAAGAGCGACGTGCACACGTCGCGGCATGCCGGCCGGTCAAGCAGGCGTATTTGCTGAGATAAGATAGAGGCCGCGCGGTCACGTGCTCGGCGTACTGTCAAACTCCTCTGTTATGTAAACTTTGCGCTCTCTTGGCGAGCCGCCATGAGTCGATGCCGTATCGCGTCGCGACGCAACGCGTCGGTTCCGCGCCATCGGGGATTCCGATTTATTTTCGGTGAAACATGCTCCGGAGTGTGCCGCGACTGATACATTTTATCGTTTCCTCCTTTCCTTGTCGCTTTTCGAGAAAAGAGAAAAAAGTATCTCGAAGCTTGGCTTGGTAAATGGTTTCCCTTCGTTCTGCGTCTACATACCGTATTCCGAGTCAAGCAGATCAAAAGTGGCCGTCTATGCACGCATTAAAATTAAATAATTGTTTAATTTGCATATGTGCAAATTATATAATGTATATGTGTATATAATATATAATGTATATGTATATGTATATTTATCTATATATAATATATACATATGTTATACAATGTTACATAACTAATATATGTTAAAAAATTTATTAGAACTATTAGCCTCTCGCAACATGGACACGTTGGGATTAACATGAATTAAATAAAACAAATTAAAAAAAAATTATAAATTTATAATTTATAAAATTATGAATTTAATGATTTAATAACATATCACATATATAAAAAAAAAAAGATCATAAATTTTGAATTTTAAATATTATTTACTGAATCGCAAATTGATTAAACAGATCTCATAAAATAAATGGCAATTCTCTTTTGAACACTCTATGAACTATATGTATATAATTATATAAAAACTTTTTAAAATACATATTTCTATATCGCCGATAAAGCATTCACCAATACAAATGTGTTACGAGAATGGCATATCGCGAAGGCGGCAAACCCACACATATGATAAAGATAATCTGCTGTAATATATATATACATACATAAATACACATAGTACCGATATGGGCATAATATGCCGTTGTCCACATGCTCTCGAACTGTCTCGCTCTCTACAATGAATTGGAACCTGCATAAATATTCACACATTTGTAGAAAATATCCAAAATTATTACATCAACATGAAATATCAGAATGTTATAGGATATCAACAATAGGATGAATTCTAAAACAATGTATAATGTATAATGCTATACTTGACATTAAAAAAACGAAATATTAATATTCTGAGGCTCTTTTTCTTTCTTATTAAAAAAAATACAATATAATCTTTAAAATTAACATATTTAAAAAATTCCACAATTTTAAAATAAGTGGTTTCAAAATAATGGTTCCATTTTTTTAATTAAAAATTATTTTTTGACAGCCATATTTTTATGTACAAAATTGCAATAATGTATGCAATCGATATATATTATCGATATATATTAGTTATTGCATTGGCGAGCAATAATTAATATGTGACGTGGCATTGTCGAAGTATTAAAATTAAATTGGAAATATTGAAGGTGAAATATCAATTGTTTAAATGTATATATTATTTACACGGTACATTTCAATACTGTAACAATATCATTAGTATCCGTACCGCGATCGGGACGTGCGTCATAATGGTGGAGATCGGCCGACCGATTGCGTAACGATAGATTTATATAAATGGTTACGTTGACACCGCGCGCGCGGAGCCCCAACCGTAGCCGCCTAGGCCATCGTTACATTATCTAACGAGAAGCGCCTCGCGTAAGTAGATACGTACGATTATACGCGAGTTATTCTTTTTGAGCTCTCGACGCGAACTTCAGGAAATACTCCAAAACAACGGCAGTCTGATAGAATAAAAATAATATTATCGATGTATCGATTTAGCAACTTTAGATACTTGGCTGTATTATATAATATACATGACATAATTGATGTAAAGTATTACATCCATATTTTTTTAACTTCGTAATTCTAAAGGCAGTAAACAGAAGTGTTTGTAATTGAATTTTTCATCGAAATAAATTAACGATTTTATCAGCGACGATCGATGATAGTGTAAAATTTTTGCTTTATTATCCAATCTATATATAAGTGGCAGAAAATTAATAGAAGTTTAATTGGACTTTTCAATATGAAACACAGATTATATAATATGTTTTCTGCAATTATGTAATCTACACGAGTATTATATCATTAAATTGAAAAACATTATGAAACATTTAGGCAAATGTTACACATAATTATTTATAGAAAAACAGTTGCTTTATATATAATCTAAAAAAAAATTTATCTTTTTTTATATTTTTATCTACACGTACAACGTCGGTGTTGTAAAATTTAATTTAATAATTAAAAATATTAAAGGTTATAAACATAATTTATATACATAATTATATTTTATATGAAAAAAAGAAATAAATTAGTAGGCTTTTTGAAAATTGTTATCTCTTTATATAAATACTTTTTAATGAATAAAGTTGCCCAAAACATTTTTGACTCATAAAATTAAAATTAAAATTAATTTTTAGCTTTTTATATTAAGATGTCTGTTACAATTAACTATACTGTTCCAATGTTTATTTAAACCCATTAAAATTTTAGTCATTTTGGGAGTTTTTTCGATATAAGACTTTCGCCAATGTGCGCGTGCGTGCGCACAGGGTCGGCGTTTCTGTCAATTACATAATAAAAAGCGTTATGTAAGGACTAGCGCTACGTATAATCGTAGGCAGCGCTCTCGAGTTCTACCCATTTTGACGAAATTGATCGGTGGGTCCTGAATGTCGAATCATCAATAGAGCCAACTATGTAGATATAACAATTTTTGCCGATTAAGAATAATTGAGTTGAAAATTTTTTAGGAATCAATGATTAAGGATAGCGCCGCTATTAAATCTTCATAAAGTAGTTTAAGCTTTTACATGAAATTATATAAAATTTTGTAATTACAAAAAAGGATGAAATGATTTTAAAAGCAATTTTCATAATTACAACTCAAGTACAATAATTTCTTAATTGATGACAAGCATAACTTTGAATTACGTAGAGATCTATTATTTTTAAACAATAGATACGTATTTTGATGTGATAAAATAATTATATAATTAGTTTATGTCCTCCCTTTATTTATGCCCTCTCTATCCCTTCTTTTTCTCTTTCCCCTCTTCACTTTCTCTTCCATTATGATAATAATAAAAAACACATTTTTTTAAATAAGTTAAATAAAATTTTAGAATTTAGAATTATTTTACAAATAATATATTATATTTCTTTCAAATGACGCAAGAGAGTCGAGTAATTTTTATAGTTTTACGTAATCTGAGTGTGATAAAATAGCGATTGAAATTTTATCAACTTAGAACGTCATCATGTTTAGAAATTCATTTGGTAAATTTTATGAGTTTTCAATATTATGCATTTTATTAATTTCCAATAGGCCAAAATAAATTCGCCTTAAATTTCAATTATGTAAACATAAATTTATCATATACATCTTTGTCTATGTTTTAATTTTATTAGTATTAATGATAATACAGACATTGTTATATCATCTGCATTGATATATTGCATTTCCTCGAAACGTTATCGGCAACACTTATAAACTTCACGAGTTTCTTACATATCAGAATTATCAAATAACAACGATCGTTAATTTCCAATGTCGATTATAACGAAACCTTGTCTGTATACATGCAATGCATTATTGCATTTTTTTACATTTTTACATTTGTTAAGTTTCAAATTTTCCTCAAAATTCTGGAAAAAAGCCTAAATGCAAATTTTAGATCACTTTTCAATCTTATACCTCTTTCAACCATATGTTATTTATTATTGAATAATTAATTATCTTATTAAAATATTGTTGCGCCCTATATCATTATAATTGTTATTATAAAATTCTTAAAATAAAGAGCAAGAAAGTCTTTGAAAGAGAGTAGGTCAGAGACAGTCGGGAAACTCGATCGAGCGGAAGTATCACCGGCTGTGGTACTTGACCATGAAAAAGTAGCTTGCCTATGCGCGAAACCACGGATGAAGGTTACCATTACTCGCAGTGCGAGAGGCACTTTCTGTAGCTGAGAGAAAGTCGAGATACTTTCCAGGGATAATTCCCAATAGTAATTGCGTCTAGCAAAAGTGGGACAGAAGTTCTTGCATGATACGTAAATAAGACATATAAATGTTAATAAATTGCAAAATATCTGTTATAATAGTCAGAAAAAAAATGAACATATAAGCATAAAAAGAAATGAAAAATAAAATTCAGTAAATGTTGTATTTTTTTATTTTTGTTACATCAACACAACTAAGTAAAATAAAAAATTAAAACGTAGACCTTTAGAAATAGTTATTAAATAATATAAGATAAAGGGCGAGTAAATGAAATATTAATAATATGTATAGATTTCTAGATATAGTTAAAGCATATATAATACGATTGGTAATTGAATAAATGAAGAACTTTCAATTTATAGAAAAGTTAAAATAATACCACGTATATATTACGTAATGAGAATAACTGTTCTGTAACTTATAAATATTACAAAATAAAATTCTAAAATATATTTTTATTATTTAAGTTTTATTTCTTGGCATCATTTAGCATCTGAAATTGTATTGTGTGTTAATATAAATATTAAAATATTGCACATTTTATTGCATATATTTCAATATTGTACTTTTAGTCAGTTTAGTATAGTCAATAGTTAGTCAATAGTTAGCAGCATATTTCAGTTATCGTCCGTAACAAAAACGGATATCGAATTTATCGAGGAAACAATAGGCATCCAACGAGGACGAGTCTACGTCTTTAGGTATCGTCTATTATATACTTCACCGACGTCTATTATAGATATATAACCATCGTTACATAATATTACCGTTTACAATAAGCACGGCACGCCGACGAAACGTGTCGATCTGCGATAAACAATGATTTCCGCGCTCTCGTTCGAAGAATTGCGCGGTCATAGTGATCGTAATTTCCTACATGTATTTCACTTGGTTATCTATTTTCTACTTATATTCCATTTAGTCACTACTATGTGTATCATGAACTCTGTTACTCGCTTATCCTTTCCTTCTTCCATACTAATATTTTGAATGATACATACATAATGAATTGTGCAGAATTATTCAAATGCATTATTCAAATGAGGAAAAATTCATATCAATTGATCATTTTGATAAGAAAAGATAAAGATACTAATAAGATGTATTAAATAACATGAATAAAATAAAGTTACATAATATCAATCACTCAATTTCAAAATTTTGACAAAATTTCATGGAATATTCTATATAATATTAAATTATAGTTTGATAAACAATCCGTTGTACTACCATCAAAAATTATTTTATTCTTATATAACTCAACTGGAATTACTCACTGAGTCGAATGTTCAAGTTATTTTATAAATTTTTGTAAAATCGTTTAAAGTTGTCATTTTTATTTATCTACATCTGATCTACTTTTATGTTGCAGTATCTTGCTTGAAATACAATGCAGTTAAAATTAATGAGATGATTTTATAACATATAAACTTCAATAACATAAAAACTCCAATTGATATTTTTGAAATAAACACGATCACAAATAAAAATTCCACAAATTCCATGTAAATTTCATAAATAGTACAAGGAAAATTGATTTCAAAGAAATTCTTTTTATAAAATTTTCGATAAATAAAAAAGTAGTAATATATAAAAGCAATAACTTCTGTAAATAAGTTCGAGTAAAGTGATTAATCAAATACATAGCAATAATGAAAAAAGCAGATAATAATTTGGTTTTACAAAATATAATTGAGAATAAAAATATTATTTAAGCAGTCAATATTATGAAGTCTGTAATATTGTTTATATATATATATATATATATATATGTATATATATGTGTGTACTATACATTATTGTAAAATTACACAATTAGCGAAAAATCGATTATACTGATTTTCAAATTTTATTGCACCCGTTTTTTTATTATGTAAAAAAATATCTTGCTATTAGGTAAATAATCAATTATAGCAATTAAGTACATTTTTAATTTTTTCTTTTAAAAGAGCAAAAGATTGTAATATAAAGATGTTTCAAAGTTACGAAAAATTATAAGCAGAAGATACAATTATTAAAAGAAGAAAAAACTAACGATAGTGCATTATATTTTGATCAAATTATTACATTAATTTACTATGGTATGCACTAATACCGCACTTGATTGATGTAAATGATGCAAAGAGACGCATTCGAGAGAAATACCTGCAAATAATTTGGCAGATGACGTGTGGAGGAATTACGGCGTACGTTTCGCCACGTACGACACGTGGAGCATTATTGATCGTTGCCAGAATAGAAAGACGAGATATATGTAAGTCTATGACCTCCGCGGCACACACATAACCAACGACCAAGATGTCACACATCGTTGATACATTGTGCATCTCACTGGCTAGCGTATCATCATTAGTGTCTACTGAATGACTCACATAAAGCATTTCGACATTTGCAGTTAATTTAATAGCACACACTTATACATACATACGCATTTAATGAATACGTTTAAAACATTTTTTCATTTTATCTATATATGAAAAACTTAAATGTGATATGTTTTCCTTGAACTTTGTTCTATAAATATTTTCTTATCTTAACTGCAGGAACTTTTTTTGAAACTATTTTCTAAATAAAGTACCATTTATAATGTACTATATTATGCTTTTGTATGAACCTCATTTAATCTCTAAATACACAAATATCTTTCTTCTCTTTTACGTGACATAATAATGAAACCCTTTTATATATATATATATTCCATATTAATTCACGATAAAAAAATGCAATAACATTTCAATATTATTATTTTTAAGAAAAGAAATTTGTTTCATTTATTATACAAAAATAAAAGGGTTTCATTATTATGTCACGTAAAAGAGAAGAAAGACATTTGTGTATTTACAGATTAAATGAGAAAAATATATATATATATATATATCATAATGAAATATATAATGAAATATATATATATATTTGTTTCATTTATTATACAAAAATAAAAGGATTTCATTATTATATCATGTAAAAGAAAAGAAAGACATTTGTGTATTTACAGATTAAATGAGAAAAAAAAAATATATATATATATATATCATAAACAAAATTTTCAGGTATTTATAAATATTGTGAAAATAGTTGTAGAAATAACAAAGTAAACATACGATGGAATCTGATTATTATATTATTATAAAAATCATTTTGTAATGTGCTATTAAGAAACTAAAACAATTTTCTATACAAGAAAATGATAACTCCTTTATATAAATAATAGCTTAAATCTTATTATAATAATTAAAAATATATCATAATAGCTCCATATTTTATTCTAGAATATTTATATTCTAATATCCTATGTAAAACAGAATACATATAATTTTTCCAGTTCAATAAAGATAACATATAAAGATAACATCTTTGCAGAATGATCAATGATCAAAACCTTATTATCAGTATTTATAGATATTTTATAACGTTTCATTTAATCGAGAAGAATTTTCTCGCTTTCCGAACAAAGAGACAAGTGACGCATATATATTTTATTATTAGCCACGGTTATTCCACAATATCCCGCTAAATCGAGAGACAGCCTTTCCGTTCCCGTAAACGAAGACGATAATTGCACGCAGCAGGCAGCATCAGCGACGCGATGCCAGCAACAACGGCGGTGGCGGCGGCCGTGGTGGCGGCGCGGCGGCGCGATAGAGTAGTACGCGCCGGGTGACCGACCTTTACGTAACGCGCGGCTGTTTGCGCCGCGCCGCGTCGGCATGGGTGACGTCTACTCCGCTGCAACGACGATGCGTCGACCGTTGCAGCTGCACCGGCGCGACTCAGTCCGCGCGACGCGTTCGCGCTGCGGCCGTTTATGCCGTATTCTTTCCCTTCCCGCCTTTCGCTTCTCCCTTCGCGGTTGGCCAACGGCCGGCCGGATGCAGTTACATCGCGCTCTGCATGAAATCCAGGGGAAGAGACTGTTGCGATATGCGTCTCCATACGCATAAATTAAATGCGTTTACCACATCACGCGAGGATAAATTGATATGTTGAAATTAATTGATTTTTTTTTTCCCGCTAGACGAGTTCGTTGCTTGATAAAATGAAAAATAAATCGGATATTTTGAAAATAAAAAAATTTGTTTTCTTTTTATCAGATAAATTTAAAAAAAAAATCTTTTGTTTGAGGGCTATCTTTGTATGATTAATTATATGTATTTGTCATGTTGTATAATTCTATAGATATAAAAATATAAATATAGATGTACGAATTCAGAAAAATTCTATTTAATTTGTAATTTTTCGAATATATAGAGATTTTCGTAAATGCCAAATATACAGGAAATATAAAAATTATTAAATTTTAATGAATTAAATATAAATTTTTTCTCAATATATATATAAATATTCTCTCAATAAACGTTCAATTCATTTGGTTTTAATTGAACTTTGATTTGCATCTTAATAATTAAATAAAAACTTTAAGATGATTGCGAACACTCATAAATTTTTTATCAAATGCATTTTGTATAGAAATGCATTTTTTTGAAATAATAAAAAATTTATTAACTTATTATCTATAATCCATGAAAAATAAATAGTCCGTATATTCTAATCACGCGCTATCTGTCATGATTTCAATTCTTGGGAATGCCGAGAATGCACAAGCTCGACAGCATATGCTGCAGCAGTTCTTATTCTGATTTTCACGTGAACGCTGTACAACAGTATATATATATGTTCCGTATGACGCTCTGTTAACTCGGTTCTCGAACTCGGCACAGGCAGTCCCTCTCTTTTCCTCTCTTTTTCTCCCGTTCCATACCGCTCGTCTTCTTTCCAACGAAGGTCAGCAGCCGTCTGTCGCGCCTGGTTGCACAGGCGGTATCGAATCTCTCAATGCTCGTCAGTGCGTCTTTGTGCAATTTAGGAATTTTGTTAATATGACGGAAATGCATTTACTCTTTCAACAAGATGAACATTGTCTTTATTTTATATTTACAAAATTCAATTTGTTTCTGTTTTTATATTAATTAGCGTTGAAGGTTCAAAGAAGCTACTTCTAAACAGTCAGACATTTTTGAGTTTCAAATTTGTGCTTTATTTTAATAAATTTGCAATTCAAAGAATATAGAGAATATCATACTTGATAAATTATTACAAAAATAAAGATAATTATTATCATCAATCGACTGATTTAAAGTTTACTGAGATTTAAATAAATAAATATTTTTAGGTCATAAACTCTAAACGACTCAAATTAGTGTATTTTTATTACTAAACTTCAATGTATATAATTCAATGACACTTCAAAATTTCACAAGTCTTAAAAGAAATAAGAATGTAAAATTTATACAATAATATCCGCATAATTTATTAAATTATTAAATTAAATTATTCTTTACAACTTTTTAAAATATCAAAAATTGTAGATGTTTTTAAGAAAGATTTAATTTTAACTTTTTTTTTGGAAATAGAGATTCAATGCTTATCGCGCGATTGATTAGAATTAATGATAATGACAGATTTATAGTCTAAATGAAAAATCATTAGGAAGCGTGCGCTCTAACGAACAGGTCGATTGCCTGCGGTGAGCAAGTGATCGATCATCCGAGGCGGACCTTGGCAATAGATCGAACAGACAGGAAGAGCGCTTTTTACAGCACACGAACAGCATTCGAAGAATGATCGCGCTAATGAATGAACTTGTTCATTGGTATCCCGTTGTACATATTTCTTATAGCTTAACACATTCACGCGGAAAATTATGTTTTTTTACCCGTATTTAATTGCATATGAATACTTACGTAATCGCAGTCGGAAGCAGAATTTAATTTTTCTAGATGAATTGTCTATGAAATATCATAATGTGTAGGTAATAATAAGACCAAAAAAAATGCAAACTGAAGCAATTTTGTATAATCTCTATTAATAGATCGATCAATTAATTCTCGATTTTAATTTTTATTATTTTATGATCACGATTATATTATCATGATAATATGATTAGAAGAATTAATTATATGATTATGATATATCATAATCACGTAATTAATTCTTCTGATTAAAAGAAATTATAAAACTAATTTGATTGTTTCTATTGTATTTTAATGAATAATATATGATATTAATTTAATATTAAATATTAATTTAACTATAAAATAATTATAAACTTTATTTTCCTAAAACAAAAATTAACATAAAGATATGTTAGTAATATAGTAATAATCATATTAATAATAAATAACACATACTAAATATAAATAAATTAAATATATATAATTCAACAGTAATTTTACAAAAATTTTTTAAATATAAATATAAGAAGCTTATATATACATACACAGTAATGTTGCGTAGTGCTAAGGTTTCTTTGTGTTGCGTCTTCGACTCGAACGTCACAACGAGACGCTTCAAGACAAGTTACATAAGCCAGTTTATGGGTATTGCTCTTCATATTTGTTCAATATATCAGATGTTAAAGTTAATGTTTCCCGAGCAAAATTGCAAATCCATCATAATTCTAAGACTATCATCATTATAACTAACGAGCGTTTAATGATTATGTATGTCCAACTTTTTGTTTATCTTAGGAATAAATGTTTACGCATAAGTAAATTCAGGTAATCACAACTTGTCGTCATGTTAGAAATTGTACAATGATAGATCTCAAATTTATCATTTAATAGAATGAACTTCCATAAATAAATAATTATCTTTCTTAACTATATCATAAAATACTTACATATTTTTAGATAATTATTTATGTAATATTTTTCAAACAATATAAATGTTCTATGTTAATATTAATAATGAAACGGCAGAAATTTAAACGATTCCTTTTCAGACAAACTAAATTTTATCAAATTTTTTACCAACCCATTATTTTAATTATTTACATAAATCTGATAGTCCAACTAATTTTTTTACATAATTTTTACAAAATATAATATTGGATTTTTAAATTTTATCTTAAGTAATAAATTAATACAAAATTCATTTTTTATAATTTTCTTATAATTTTCTTATTGCCGTACTTTACATACATACAAACAAATTTAGAAAAAGTATTTATTTTAATAATATTTAAATTTTGTACAAATTTTAAATAATTTAAATTTTTCAGCATATTAAAGAAAAGTTTATTTAAAACACATTTCTTTTTTAATTTATTTTGTTGTAAAGCATAAAATGTCATGTTTAGCATTTGCGATATGCATATGTATCGGAAATTTTCTCCAACCAAGTAAGGGACTCTAGCTGCGCGGAGGCAATGACATTGTTCACAATGCCAGGATGCGTCGCCGCCGCCGTCTGCATCGGCCGATGGCATCGTCCATGATCACTTTTATGAAATACGCTTTACTTGTCGTAAATAAATGACGCTTTTTTGTGAGCCAAATTTCTACGAAATTTAAAAGAAGTAAAAAAACTTTTATATTATTTACAGAGTTTATACTCGATCACATTTATAAGTACATTCTTATGCAAAATATGCACCGATGACGCAATGCTCTTTTGAATACTCACTTAATCCGTTATATATCATACAAGTGTGTAAAGTTATATCATTACATCATATTGTAAACGTATAAACGTGCAAATAAAACATCTTTATAACGAGCAATTATGCTATCAAATATATACAATTATTATTTAGGCAAACCTTGCAGGTTACCTGTTTTGCATTTCTATTGTTTTATATGATATATGTAATTCATAATACTAGCCATTAATTATGAGACAAATATTGATTAAATATTTGTTCAACTTTCAAAATACTTTAGAATAGAATGAAATTATATTTCGATTAAAATTTATTTCTCGATTATCAGGATAATTCTAAGATATTTCAAACTCGTCTACCATTCATAGACATTTTACGATGTTGTTTTCTCACGTTTTTCAGCACCAAATAGTCCGCTCCACCTTAGCAACAGGGCTCACGTCTTACTCCTGTTGAATAGGCCTCTAGCCGCTCTCACGGACGCTGATCATGCAGTTAGATTGCGACCAGATTGGGGCAAGGTGAGAAAATATAGGACTAATGTTTACATATAATCAAATTTAGTTTTACACTAGATAGCTCTAGCAGAGAGATTTGTTAGATATAACAAAATGTGTGCTTTGAATTAAAATATATTTTAAAATTTTTAAGTCTTTATTCCTAACTCAAATTTAGCAAAGTATAATAAATAATTGATATAAAATTTAATATCTGAAAATTCATTTATCTTTATTTTATTTTTGATTTTATCATTTTTCACATGCAAGAATAAATGTGTACGCTAACTTTAATATTTTTATATAATAATATAAATTTCATTACTATCTTATTACTATCATATCAGAACAGATAATTATATTTATAATTGCTATGATAATGTTATTTAAGAATGATACTTACATTTTTATAATATAATATTTTTATTTTTTAATTTTAGGGACATTATAGAAGAGGAATTGCTTTGTCGGCACTTGGAAGACACGAAGAAGCACTCTATGCTCTTTGCATTAGTGTGGCTATTGACAAAAATCCACAAGCTGTGCGACATGAATTGACCAAGGTACATTCTTTTTTCTTTTTTCTTTTTTTTTTTATAAAAATTATTAGAAATTAATGAGAAATAATGTATTTCAATCTCAAAATACGTAAACTTACAAAATATGAGTTTTGTTATATAATAAGTTTGGATAAATCTTAAAGGTGGAGTACATATGAAATTAATTGCCTATTTGCAACATCAATAAATAAAGAAATTAAAATCTACTTTACATCGTAAAATCTGTATCGCATCTGTAGAGAAGTCTCTCGATGATTAAGAAATTGCTGAGACAAATTTGATTTACTTCGAGCAAATCGAGTTACACGTATTTATCAAATTTACATAACATTACTTTAAAAGAATTAGGACAAATCGTAGACAATCCGATTTTAAATAAGAGAGTCTGCACTCCTCAATGTGGCAGTCGCAGTCGCTATCGCTATCGACTGGCGGAATGTGCCAGCCGCGACAGAACGAACCGATGCATCCATCTCTATCCGGAGAATATCACCAACACAAAAGAAAAATGCGCGCCGCGGTATTTCCGGTATGACTGTTGCTGGCCGTGCAGCCTTAATGACTCGGTACGATAGTCGTCGTCAGGTGAGTGACCCGCACGCCAGGGGCACAATGATAACCACATTCGCAGGAGCGAGCGAACCGATGCTATTATCGCGAGTAAATGCGCCGTTTCCACGTGTTGTTTCACGCGGCTCACGGCGCCGTCGATATATTGATCTTCTGCCGTGTGACGCACAGCCCCACGCTGCTGCGTTCTCCACCTTCTACATAATGCAAAATGCTTTCCTTCCGCGTCAAATTTATATTAAATAATATACACTTCTCATTCGTCTTTTCGAAAAATTCTTATTCGTTGATCTGTTAATGTCATTTTCATGTAACAAGTATCACTTTATATCTTCAGCTTACGTACACACAAAGATTTTCTTACATAAAGGTCTGAATCTAGAGATCTTAAGCATCTCTAGAAATGTTTAAATATCTTTTAAACAGGCACAACTCAGATAATATTGAATATTTATTGTAAAACTTATATCCGAGATATAATTATAAATATTATATTCTGAATTTCGATTAATGTATAACACTGAAGCTCGATTGACGTTAAATTTCGCAATATTACATCACACGTGAATATCTGCGAAACGTGATTGCGTGATGGTAACAATCGATAAATATCAAATAATTCAATGCGACAGGTCGCGTCAAATTTCGATGCTAAATAATTTAAAAAAACAGTGTATTGAATTTCGTACATAGGGCGATTACATAAGCGAGCGATGGCAGAATCATTGATGCAAGCTACATCGCCACTTATGTAAGATCAGGGAATCATTCTTTCCCGTGCCGCTGAATCTGCTGGTTGGATCCGTATTATGGAACGCGCACTTTTACTTTCATCATCCGAAAACGTCTCGCGTATTACTCAATCGTGTTATTTCATGCGTTAATCGCGCCGATTTAGCGACCAGTTAAATACCCGTCGATTTTATGACTAGAAATATTTTATATATAGAGCAAGTTAAACAAGAAATGTATTGTATTACTGAAAAAAACCGAAGTTGAAATTGTTTGTTCATTGCTAGCAGAAAAGATATAAGTGCTAATTAGCAAAATTCTTTAATAATATATATTAGAATTTAGAAATTTCACATTTTACATAGCACATAGATAATTTTAGATTTAATGATTCTTTTGTTATTTTAATGATGTTTTGATTTAATTAGATATAAAATTTTATAAAATTTAATTGGATACAAAATATTCAATATGTACAAAATAAATATGTAAATTTATTCACAGTTCTTATTTCACAGGCTTATTAATTTTTAATGGTAATTCTTTATTCTAATATTACATTTAGAATAAAATTCGTATTTTGTACTTTAAAAAAGAATTTTATATCTTGCTAAGTCTATATTTTTTGATACAAGAGAACTAAAAAATTATTTATACACAAACTCTTTTTACATATTTATTTTGTACATATTGAATATTTTGTATCCAATTAAATTTTATAAAATTTTATATCTAATTAAATCAAAACATCATTAAAATAACAAAAGAATCATTAAATCTAAAATTATCTATGTGCTATGTAAAATGTGAAATTTCTAAATTCTAATATATTTATTAAAGAATTTTGCTAATTAGCACTTATATCTTTTTAAATCAGATATTTCATTATAAAATAGTACAATTATAGAATTTAAGTAAATTTATTTCTAAAATTTAATTTTATTAAATTTAATTAATTTTATGTTATATTGCATTAAATATTTTTTAACAATGCTTTGAATTAAGTTTACTTTAGAGAATAAGTAATCTACTCTGGCAAATGTGGGTCATTTTATATTCTCTATACAAATTTATTCAATTGATGCATATATTATCAAGTTCGTAATAACGTTTGTGATCATATGTTGCAGATTCTGCACAAAGTATTGTTGCCCAGAATACATCGACAAAATGTCCTGTCGTCACGCATGCCGTACAGTTTATCAAAGAGTGCATCACGCACGAGGAATCGCCATCAGCTAATAAATCCCAAGCGCAACCGATGCACTGCCCTGAACAGGTCTGATTGCGAAGATAATAGCAGTGACGAAGAGGAATTTACACAAGTAATTTTCTTTGAAAATTATCTATTTCTTTTGCTTGTTAGATATTTCTTGTGCTTAATAAAAGTAGCTCACGAGTTAGATTATGTGTTATTTGACATAAGCAATTATAAAGTATAATAAGTATTTGTTAAACGTTTTCAGTAGTTATTACTATTATTTGTAACACATTGGCAATCGAATGTATAAATAACAGTATATGAAATAGTATATGAATAACAGTAAACAGGAAAATGACAATATTATTCTAAATTGCACTAAATATTTTTTATTTTATACGTTTATTAAATATTTTAATTTATTTTATTGAAAATTTTTATTTTGTTTATTAATGTATTTCTAATTTTATTCGGCTTCTTTTGCACAATTACTCAAGGTTTAATTATTTCCTTTATTTTTTTATTTCACAGACGGTAAACAGACGAGTTCGGTCCACTATCATACCGCAAGTCAACACAAAGTTACAAATAAGTTTGAATCGCCTATACCAAGATGCAGAAAAATTGAAAAGTAAGTATTATTTTCCGCGAATCTTTTTCATATTTATAAAAATATCTTGAGACGATTAAGACAGATTTTTTAAGACAACAAATGAAGGCAAAAACAAAATATCTTCTTTGTGTGTTCACAGGAATTGAGTCAAGACCTGCCGAAATCCTCTTGCCGACTCTTTCCAGCGGCACTGCTGGAGAATTGGATTGCATCTTATGTTGCCGCTTGCTTTGGAAACCCGTCACGACACCCTGTGGCCATACCTATTGCTGGATGTGCCTGGACCGTTGCCTGGATTATTCCTCGGCGTGTCCCTTGTGCGTCACGTCTTTGGCTGATGTAAGAGAATTTTCTTCATAAATGATAATTAATTATATAAAAATTTTTGAAACAGACTCATTATTCTCCCATAGCAATCTAATTTGATTGTTTATTAATATAATAACTTATTTAAATTGTTATAATCTTATTTTTCATTTTTTTATTAATTTTTATTAGTTTTTATACAATCTTAATTTTTATGTTTTTCATAGAACTTAATTACTAAATAACAAAGAATTATTTTAAACAAGAAATTATAAAAAGTTTAAAATTCGAAATAAAAAATTTAAAACAATCGTTATTTTCTGAAAAGGTCTGAACTGATGATATGGAATCAATGAATTTATAAAACATAGAATTTTTTTATTTTAATCTTTTTCAAATATTATTACAAAACTTAACATGTTTATGAGAGCATGTTTATGAAAATATAATTATTTTTTATTCTCCTTAGATTATTTATTTGAAGTTTGGAAGATTTAAATTTAAAGTGTTTATAATAGCCATAGTTATTCGAAACTATTAGTTAATTTTTATTGTTTTCAATTTTAATTTACATTTATGTAAATAATTGGTGTATTTGACATCTTTCTTCAAAGAATTTATATCTTGAAATATTTGCTTGTTACAAATTTTTAATTTCAAGGAAATACATAAACATGATATTTCGCAACACCTGTCCATAAATGAGACATGATGCTTTCTAATGATTAGCAACGATGCCGTAGATTGAAATGATTATTGTCTGCGGTTATCGAGGCGATAGTCACGAGCTTCCGCGTTCGTGGCGTCATTACCGGTCGTCTGTATTATATTTAATGACGATGAGGACAACGATGTCAATGACGATCTTACGGCATATCATTTCTTGTTTTTTTTATTCTGAAATTTATCTAAAAAAATCTTTTCCTTTTTGATATTTTCTTTGTTTAAATGCAATTAACTATATTATATATTGCACTGTGTTTTTTAGAATTTTATTATTTATTAATATATTTAAATATGTTAAATTGGCTACAAATATTTTTTCACAAGGATTATAAATATTCTGAAGTTGGAAAAAATAGACAAGTATTTTTATTAAATATAGATTAAGATAAAAACAACAATTTTTTATTTTTTAATTTATTATCTTTTTAATTATTAAGTTTTTTATCTTAAATATTTTTATTACATTTTCTTATACTACTCGCGTATATCGATTTGAAATTACTATTCATTAAAAATACTGATTATTATGCCACAATCATGTTTACAATTACTTTACTGATTAAATAATTTTCTTCTGCTTTCAGTATCTGGCCAGTAGTCAGAAAACTGTGACAGATTTCGTAGAAAGAGCACTTAAAACAGTGGCGCCTGCGGAATACACTTCTAGAGCTGTGAGTCATCAGCTCGAACTGGTTCAGGGACTAGGTCTTTTGGGTAACGAGCAGATCGCCGTCTTCATTTGCACGACAGCTTTTCCCTGCGTTGCCTGCCCTCTATTCGTTTATGAACCTAGATACAGATTAATGATCAGAAGATGTATGGAGAGTGGAGTACGCCAATTCGGAATCGCCGCATGTCTCAATAAGGAAGCAACGGGCACGAAGAGGTGTTATGAATTTTTCAATAAATATAAATATCTTTTCATACAACTACTATATTTAATATATTGAGCTATATAGCTTCAATTTTTAATGGCTGCGTTCAGTAGAGAAAGCAGCTTTGCAATTATTGTAAAAATCTATGATATGATTGGCTTTTGCTCTTAATTCCTTATGGATCTGAATGTATAAATCAATTATATTAAAGAATTTTACAACAACAATTGCAAAGCTATTTTTTCTGCTGAACGTAGTAAATGTTTAATTTCTGATTTATATCTCTTTTCATCAATTTTAATGTATTCATCATATTAATTGACTGGCAGTGGAAAAGGTCATTCAAATATGAAAAATAATTATTATTATTAATACATTATAAAACCGTAATTATTAAAAATATGAAAAAAGAAATTATTTTAAAACAATTATTTAAAGTATAAAACGAAGAAAATATTTTGAAATTTTTAATTTGCAATTTATATATATAATTTATGTATATATAATGTATATGTATATGATTTTTTGAAATTTAACATATATTATTATTATGTATTTAAAAAATATGACTGTTAAAAAATAATAACATGATGTTCTATTTTCTTCAGATATGCGGAATATGGAACTATTCTAGATATTCGAGATCGAGTATTGCTCAAAGATGGCTGCAGTATTCTCAGCACAATTGGTGGTAGAAGATTTAGGGTTCTGTCTGGAGGAGAAAAAGATGGTTATGATACAGCACAGGTGGAATTTCTCAGAGACACCGTCGTACAGGAAGATCAATTGTTAAATCTTCTGGAGCTTCATGATAAGGTAAAAGCTGTACAGATAAAGAAATTTCATAATTATTAATAATTATATAATCATTATTAATATTTAGGTATCTGTTTTCAATAATTGAGCGTTATTTCTTTAACATAACAGGTACGAGCGAAAGGTCGAAGATGGTGGGACACAGTGTCAACCTCTCAGAAGTCCGAGATTCAGCGGGTGTTCGGACGTATGCCAGATACAGAGGAGGACTGGTCGCGTCTACCGGACGGTCCATCGTGGGCGTGGTGGTTGCTTGCGATTCTGCCGCTAGGTCCACAACTGCAGGTGGGTATTCTGGGCACTACTAGCTTGGAGAAACGGCTGCGTGCTATTGAGAAGACTCTCGATCACATGGAACAAAGACAACTGACAATCGCGGCTGCTCCTTCCGAGCAGACAACAACTTCGTCAAGCATCTGCAGGGATGGAAGAGCGATTACGGAGACAGCAATGTCAGTCGTTCAACAATCGTAGAAAGCAACGAAGTATTGCAATACTTTAAAAGCGACCAATGTTATTCTGTGACCTGGAAATAGGATCGGAAACCTTTCTCACATGCGAAAAAAATGAAATAGCACGAGACAACAATCTTAAGTAATAGCACACATTATTTTAACACATATTATTTTAAGAGTCTATAAAATTTACTAAATAATTTATACAGTTTGATATATCATTCAGCTAGAATCGATTAAGATGCAATATTTGATTTTTTTACAGACTGCAAATCTTAAATACTGCATTTATTAAATGTTTATTGTCTTATTGCATTCTGATGGAAGACACGACGTTTCTCTATAGCCATGTCACAGGAGGACATTTTTGTTATTTACATTCTAAGCTATTAATTTAGTTGATCAAACCTTTTCTATATCGATCTCTCATATGTTGCTCCCGTAACGCGGT